>NC_022032.1:5264123-5265824 GCF_000317375.1 Microtus ochrogaster
AAAAAAAAGAATGTTGAAAACTTAGGTTAAGTGATTTGACTTATATATTCCAAGTTAATGGAGCGCCTTTGTGTGCAGTCTTTCCCGGGACACTAAGATCAGTGGACGTCTATGACTTGATGGTTGAGTAGAACCCTAAAACAATGTTTTTAAAGACAAGGTCTCATGATGCAGCCAAGGGTGGCCTAAAACTCACTGTGTAGCCCAGGCTTGCCCAGAATCACTGTGCATTGCAAACTGGCTTCCAACTCATGTCAGTTCCCATGCCTGTCTCAAAAGTATTGGTACTACAGGTATGAACCACCATATTCGTAGATTCGCAGACATCCCTATCCTGAAAGGCTTTAGACTGAAATAAAAGACTTACAGGCCCCCACTAGTCTTTATCTCCATTTGAAACCTCCAAGTTGTTAACCTCCAGATGTCATCTTCTGAATATAAGTTCTTCTACTGTTTTCAGAGACTTGTAAGCCCTTGCTCTTGCCTGAGCATATCGGGGTGCATGTGTCACCTCCTTTATCCATCTGCATTTGCCTAATATTCAATGGGATTGTTCTCTCAAAGAACTGATGATTAAAGGTAAACTATTTGGCCGGCTTAAATTGGAAACAAAGAATCAGGATTTCTTCTCATGCCATATTGTGCCTTCATTCATGAAAGGCTTACAGTTTGATGGAGAACACGATGGCTAAGAGGAAATAAGAGGGGTAAAAACTGAGAGAGACATGCTTAGCAAGATGTTCTTTCTGCTTAGATTCAGGGCCATGTTTCCAGTGTTGATGGATGGGAGGAAGAATCAGAAATTTAGAGCCAAGACTGGTGCTGCAGGCCTGTAATAGAGCTGATCTGGAGGCTGAGATGAAGGCTATAAGTTCAAGGCTTACCTAAGTTGTATGGTGAGACTTCACTTAAAAAAAAAGCGTAATTAAGAGTGGAAGATTATAGCTCTGTTCCATTTTCAGTACTGAACAAAGAGTAATGGGAGAAAAGCTTGGGGATACAATCATATTCTGAAACCTAACTCTGCTCCTGCAGGTAAAATATTTGTTCTGGCTTCATCTTGACTCTTGTAAGAAATGCTTCATTTCTGTTATGCAAAGTTGGCCCTTAACTGTCACGTCTACTTATAAACAAGACCTTAAACAGGTTGCTTCTACCCAGAACTTCCTGCCCATGGTCAGAGTGCTCAGTATCAAAAGCAGACTCAAGCCAGCTGAGGTTTTCCTGTCCTTGATCCTGAATTCAGGTGCATTAACTGAGAGACACAATTTAGGGAAATAATCTTGATCCATCTGCCAATAATAATAGTCTTCAACATGGATTAAGACTCCCATACCCAGAAATTAGGTTTTTTATTTCAATTTCATCGCAAAAGTTTTAGAACATGTCGTGATTAGAAATGATAACGTTTTTCTTCTCATTTCCCCAGAGGCCAATGACTTCTTTGTTCTTTGCATGTTGCTGTGGTCCTTGAATTACTTTCTGTTAGAGAGCAGCCTACAGTAAAATCCCAGCGTGATTTTTAGTTCTGTCTCCATAATAACATGTGCTGGGTCTTTAATCACTTTCTCCATGCTGTGAGAAAATCCACCATGACCATCTCTATGTGTTGCTCTGAGACCATTGTAATGTTTGTAGCCAAGTTGTTCCATTTAATTCGGATGAAGAGCAGGACAGAGATCTGCCTTTCTACTTTCTGTT
>NC_022032.1:5266007-5274462 GCF_000317375.1 Microtus ochrogaster
TGCGCCACCACCGCCCGGCTGTATCATATTTCTTAAGCCATTAAGCTTCTTAATTTGACCCTCACCTCTGCTGAACCTATTTAGTGCTTTTTATTTTTGTTGTTGTTGTTTTGTTGTTTGTGGGTTTTTTTTTTGTTTTTGTTTTTTGCTTTGTTTTTAGAGCATTTTAGCTTTTAGAATGTCAGTCCAGGCTCTGATGTAGCTCTCATTCAGTGGCTAGCTAAACAAGGGAGTGGCTCTTTTGCCAGTCCAGAACTATGTGAACCAGCAGCTTCAGCAGGGCCTGGGAACAGTTGCAGATGCAGGTTCATTACCCCACCTGGAAGTTCTGGGAGCTGCAGAACTTCCAAGTGCCGTTTAACAAGATTCAGATGACTCTGTCCCAGAAGCTGATTAAAGACCTCTGATCTAGAGGAATGTTCTATGATAAATTCATGTAAGCTTTCATAATTTTGTCACTGCCTGTCTTCTCTTGACTCAGAGCTTCTTAGTTGGGGCATTACTAGACTCTGGTCAGGAGCATAAGAAATCACTACGCCTGGGATAGCAATTTGTAGCTGGCTTTTCTTGAGTCTGTGGAATCATTCTTTCTTTTTCCAGTGCTATGATTGCTGGAAAACAAATTAAGCGCAGGCACACAAGTGTGGCGAGCAGAGAAAAGGAAAGCACACTCAGTCGGTTATTTCCTGTCCCTTCTGATTTTACGAGCTGTTCCAAAAAGCACATACCACTAGGACTAAATTTTGAGGAGACCAGGGAGAGCTACAAATGAAGACATTTTGCTGCCTGTGGATGATGGAATCTGCCAGGTGGATAAAACAGAATTCTACTTCAGTTCTCAGGCCTCTAACACCTTGTGTGTGGTAAAATTCCTATGGAAAAAAAAATGTCGCATGGTTTAAGAGTTGTGTCTATATCTTTTCACTGCTACTACTGGTCTAGTGATGATACATGGCAAAGAGCAGAGGCAAAACTAAGACGTAAAGCTGAAAAGACCCTTGGTCCAGATACCCAGAAATTGACCTTGGACTTGTGTGTCCCTTTCTGGACCATCTGTCCCCAAGCAACATCAGCAGACTCACCCAGGACATCACAACTAGTAATAATACAGGGTGACCCATCAGTAATCCTTGCTCCATTCACACAGGGGGTTAGGAACTACTCCATAGGATTCAGGGACTCATCGGGAAGCAAGGGACCTCAGGCTCGTTCTCCTGGAAACCCAAGAGGCTGCCAGCATCTGCCTTCCACAGCAACTGTAATCCTCCCAATTTTACCTTAAAGATCCCCTCTGTTTGCCTTTCTGAGTATGCACACAGTTCGCTATGAGAAGTATATTGAAATTACAATGTTCGTTCCATAGTAAATTGTATTTGGAGAGCTTCTGCCTTGCTTGCGTTTAGGTTGGCATACCTAACAGAGGATACAAGAGAAAGACTTACCCCCGGCGTAAGGGTTAATTAAATAAACATCTTCATGTGAGGAGAAGCTCATTTTGAAACCCGCACTTATGAGTGACTACTGTGGATTCCCCATTATTTGTTATAGGGTGTTCTTTCATCCAAGAGAACTTATAGGTACAGAGGCAGCAAAGTCCAGTTCCTGCTTCCTTAATTCACGCAGTGCAGTGACCGCTGTTAGACATACACAGTGGTCAGAGGAGCCACACAATGGATACTGACATGGCTGTCTTATCCTATGTGGCTTTCACTAATTTCTTTGCATATTTATGGAAAACTGAGCAATCAGTTTTTCTGGTCTCAAGATGCTGGTACACATCATGCGATCAATAATATAGTTTCGTCTATGTATTAGAATGCAGGTTCTTATAAGTAAAATTCTCAAATGCCCCTTCTTGCCGAGCACATGCTTTGTCTACTTAATTGGGTTTCCCTACATGTCTACTCTCAGTGGAAGTGATTCTTACATACTCTGCCTTCTATTGGGCAAGATGTGTTAGTGCCAACTACAGTGACAATCAGCTGCCAGGAGTCACTAAGCGCTACGGGTCTAAAATGAATGCTAATGAAACACATGGCAACATGCTTTGTTTAATATTACCTAGCGCCACACTGAGGAAACAAGGTTTCTCCAGTGGCAAAGTTGTATCTCGCACGTCGTTGCCTCTACCTGTTTGCTCCGGATACCCGGCAACCGTCCAAGTAGCAGAGAGTGTAAAATGTGAGTCTACGTTCAATTCCTTAATGCAGAAGTCAGACCCATTTTTACCAGAGGTTATATTCTGTACAAGTCTTTCGTGTTTTGTCTTCCTGTCTTCTGCAAAGAGCATGTATTCAAGGCTGCAGCCCCTTCTCCGCAAGCCATGGTCTTTCATTGAATCCAAAGCCTCCTTGTGCTCTCTGACAGCTGCAGGGGAGCCGAAACAATGCTCCTCAATAAATAGGCTTTGTCTGGTGGTGCTGGCAGCAATGGCTCCAGAAAGAGAACACAGGCAATATGCTCCTGTGTATTCCCCACTGGCACATCGCACTCCCACACACCATTTCCAAAACTGTCATCTTTTCTAGTCAGCGCCTGCCAAATTCCTATTTTCCTGGGCTGGGGACATAAGACATAAGCTTCTTTTTTTTTCCAGTCCCTGGGGCCCCTGCTCATTCTAACCTTGTGAATGTTCACTTTCCAGAGAAGAGAATACTGTAGGGCTAATTCCCCATGGTTCAGAAGGAAATTGCTTGCCAGTGTTTCCAAAGGCACGAGCTAGTCAGTCTTTCTAAACGTGAGAAAGACATCGGGCAAAATAAAAACACATTGCAGACTCTCAGATCTTTCTAAAAGTTTTGGCCATCTTATTGCCTACCTATTGTGACTGTCTTCAGAATGACTTACTGTGGAGAAGATGCAGGTGGAGTAAAGTTGGGTGGCCCATCTGGATATACTCGAGAGCCCGGGGCAAGAATGCACATCTGTCTTGCTTCTAAACTCACAGGAAGAAAATGTTAATCTTTCACCACTGAGGATAATGTTATCTCTGTGCTTTGCTGCAGTTTGTAAATGATCAGATAAGGAGCTCCTGTCTGTGCTAGGAATCACAAAGAGTATGGTCAGGCTTGCAATTTATAAGATTTGGAAGTTTTAATACTATGGCTATGGTTGAATTAAAGGAGAAGTAGAATGATTAAAAGCTAGTCAACGCAGGAAATAAATGGCAGTGTCCAGAAGACACAGGTAAATACACACTTACCATTTTCCTTTAGTGGGCTTGATGAATCTTTAAGTCAACAAAAGCAAATGTTATCAAACAGGGAAAGTGAACAAGCTTTGGTATTATGTTTTTGTTAGATATCTGAACTGGAGATAGCACTTATATTTCAGATATATCTATGTCATTTGCATGAATATGACTGACATTAGGGGAGTTGGGTTAAAGCAGGATAGATACAAGAATACGAACAATTAACCCAGAAGGTCATTGCACACTTGTTCAGTTTTTTATATTAATTACTATAAAAATTTCCTATCTTCTATGCTTCAACCTTCAATCTTTCGACTTTACCGTGATGTAAAATCATACCTAAATGGCCACTGTATTATTTTTTGACTATTCTCTTCAGCAAATTACATGAGATATTTGGCCCTTTATTATTAGGTAGATTTTATGCTAGGTGAGTTTTCCCAAGCAATGGCCAATTAGTGTAAGTGTTCTGAGTACGATCCAGATAGGCAAGGCCAAATGAATCTATTTATTAGATTATCAAATGTGTTTTCAAGCTAGGACATATTTAGGGTATGTGTGAATGAACAGTTGCCTATACTGTGTGTACATGCTTGTTGAAGGCAGAGGTTAATGTCAGGTGTCCTTCTCCATCTTAACATTTGAGAAACCATCTCTTGCTGAAACCGAAGCTCACTGCCTAGACTGGCTCGGCATTGAGTGCCTCGGATCTTCTTGTTTGAGTTGTTATCTTTAGTTTCATTAAAATATTATTAAATGAAACTGTCCTTTGGATTAGGACAGAATTTCCAGTCATTTCTGAAATGACCCTGAACATTCTTCTTCCACTTAAACCCCATATTTATGTAAACTGGTGTTTTCAGAATAACTTAAAAATCAAAGTATTAAGTAACTCTGAAAAGCATTGGTGATGGTCTATGACCAGCTGCCTCCAACGTTCAGCTAAGACTTAATTTTCTATGTAAAAATAAATAGATCCTTCTCATTAGTACAAAAGTTGCTTTAGTATTTACTAAATTATAAAATTATATTTGTACCAATGGAATGTTATCAAGTAGATTGCTTTGTAATTTATTATCAGTAAATGTTTTCTTTGTATTGATAATGTATCTGCGTGCATTCATACATACACATACTCATAATTTATATATACACAAGGACATCATATACACATACACACATATATGCACATCCAGGGTTACATGAACTTTCTTGGAATACAGGAGGAAAAGTGTAATTAACTCTGAGATCAAAATATATCCACTTTAGCTGAATGCTCACAGGCTTCAATTTCCTTCATAATTTTTACCTTATTTCCATCAACTACTGTACCTCCTATTTTTCAAGTCTACTTGCAGTTCACACTTAAGATTCACAGAGCTTCTGGAATCATGTCACCTTGGGGTTCTATGTCAAGAATCCCCACTGAGGGCTCTCTGTCTGTTGACTACTTTCTCACACATGTATTGAACATCTTCAATACACGGGAGCATCTTCAGTCAGATGCAGAGCCAAGCGATTCTTAGACTGTCATTTTGATTAACTTCCAAAAACATGACCCTGCTAATCCCAGGCCAGTTTTCTCTTTTCATCTTATTGTTTCCTTACATCCCCTTTGTTTTGGGTTTAGATCTTTGTCTCCTAATCTCTAGGTGACAGTCGGGCTATTCATATACTGTCATTTTTCTGTGTTAACATAGATGTAAGTTTTCTTCTAAGCCCTGATTTTTATTCATAAGTTTTTAGTATGTTTTATTTTTATTTTTGTTTATAGCAACTTCATTTATTTGTTGTCTGTTTTGCTTGTTAATTTATTGATAATTTAGTTATTGTATTAGGTTTCATACATTGGGAATTTTAGAGCCTTCCTTTTGTTTCTGAAAATTTTAATTTTTGTTTATTGGGGTCAAAAATTATAGTTAATATAACTACTTTTTTCTGAGTTATTATGTTGATTTAGTGGATAAATAGTATATGGTTCATTCTGAGCAATGTTCCATTTGAACTTGGAAAGGTGTATTCTGTAATTTACTGGATGATATTCTACTTAGATTATCTTCTCAGTGTTGACTTTGGGCTATTAAAAGCTCTATCTACTTATCCAATCACCTGTCTCCCTTCAATTATATTTTTACTTAATTTATATATTTGGTGTTTCTCTTCATAGACTTATGTTTATCAGCTCATTGGTTAACACTTTTATTATTACACTATGCCCTTTGCCTCTTTTAACAATTATTGTCTTTAAGTCTATTGTTTTAATATTGGCAAAAGAAATCCATTTCAATTATAATTAGTATTTTCCTGAAGTATTTCATTTTATGCTTTTGTTTTGAACCTCTTTGAATCTTTTTGTCTAAAGTAAGTCTCTTATTGATGTCATATAAAAACATAAAAATTTTATTCAATCTGTCAACCTCTACATTTTGACTGGAGAATATATTCCATCTATAATTGATATAATTACTGACATGGAAATAATTATGCCATTATTGTTTTTAAAGTGTCATTATTTGTCATTCAGTTTCTCTGTTACATTTTCTTTCTTTTTATGTTCAGTAAATACTATCTAAAGAAGTCAACATTGGTTCTTTTTGGTCCATTTTTCATTGTTTTCTTAGCAGTTTTCCTCGTGATTACAATTTATAATAGTTTAGTTTTAATACCAACTTATTTTCACTTCTTGCAATCATATAATAGATTTTGGTGTTATAGTTCACCTTAATAGCAATTTACTTTTAGTGGTGTCCACACAGGTACAATCCAATTTGTTCCCAGCCCGATGTTGTGCAAGAGACCTTGGACCCTTCATTACCTTCATCTTGATTAATTTACCAGAAACTGGACACTGGCAATTCTAGCATGAACTTCTCCTATGTTACCTCATCTTTCCCTTCTACTTTGGCACAGAGTATCATTTATATTGTATAGACATTGTATTACTGGCTTTCATTATTTTACTATTGCCTTTTGTTCTTTTATGTGACCTAACATAGTTCTTTTGCATGGGTATTGTAAGTTAGGTCAACTATCCCAAAACTCTCGTTCCTTGTTATTTCAGAGTACTTTAAGTTTTTTTTTTTTTACTTTTTTCATAGTTGGCTTTGCTAGACACAGGAGTTAAGAGATGGGATCGTGGCAGATTAAAAATACCTTAAATTTCTCTGTGATGAGCCTATCTCTATTTAAGAAAATATTTTGGTTATATTCTTCTAGTTTTCATAAGTTGGGAACAGTTTATTCTCATAGTTTTGCTCATCTCACTTGTTGCTTTTAGGATGTGATGGAATTTCAGTTCTCCTCTCCACTGCTCTTCCTAATGAAACCCTTGACTTCCATGCTATTTTTCAGGAGTGATTCTATAGACTTCGTTTGAAAGCTTATCTATCATTGTGTTGGTATGAGAATTGATCAGGCCTTTGGTGTGTTGATACTGGTTAGCCCAGGGCTTGTGCTGGAGTCTGTGTGCAGTTGAGAAATTTGATCTAACAACAGAGCTGTCGTCATGCAAAAGAGTGGAGTCAGTGCCAGAGATCATGCTGAACTCGGATATGGCTCATTTATACGTGGTCCCCTGAGTTGCAATATGGAGGTTATGCCAAGGCAGTGAAAAGCTCCAGATGGTGGTTAATAAGATTGTCTGGGTTACTTGGAAGTCAAATATAGAGAACAAAATAATGTCAGTACCTGGGAGAATACAAAGCAAAATAAGATTTAAAGTGAAAAGTAGGTCAACTCAAGAATTTTAGGACTAGTTGATGAAAAAAGAGTGATAATTATTTATTTATATATTCCAATATATCAAAGCCCTTTAAATTTTAGTCTATTATTTTCTTCACTACTTTTATAGTTCACGTTCATAATAATACATTTTACTGCAATAATTGTTTCTGGGCCTCTTTCTACTTTTATTGTTATTATTTTTAAACAGTATGATTTTAGAGAAGATTTATGTATACAGCAAATTGAAGGAAAAGTGTAGAAAGTATTCAAAAAACTTTTGGACTCTATACAGCAATATCTTGCCCCAGTTTCACTATCTTGTCCCAACATGATACATTTCATACAACTGGGTACTTTTATTAGTGCAACACTCTCCTCAGCCCCTAATACACAGGTGGATTCAGTATTGGTCTTGATCCTTCTCTACCTTTGTATGAAAATATAATGGCATAGGGCTTTATTATAACAAATGTGGTATTTTCACTCTCTTATAAATCTTTATTTTGCTGTCTAGCCTGTTCTCTCCCAAACACCATGAGATCATTGATCTGTCTCTGTGGTGTTACTTTCTTCATGATGTCACAATTTGGATTCATGCTGTAGTCTGTAATCTTATCACAATGACTTCTTTTGCTCGTTTCCTCTCACCTAAATGGTGATAGTTTGCTTCTGTTTAGCATGGAGTAATTTCTTCCTGCCTGGACATAACACAGTTTATTCATCTGTTTATGTAGTGAAGGATTATTAATTGCTCCCAAGTTTTGACTATTGTCGTTAAGGATGGAATTAATATTGTTGTGCATATTTTCATATGACTACTTCTTTACCTTATTTGGATTAATGATGGGAGACAAAAATTTTATATTGTATGTTAACCATATGTTTAGTGTTAGAAAATGCAGTCAAATTGTCTTCCAAGGTGTCTGTAGCATTTTACATTAGCACTATCAATGAGTGAACTTTTTATTATCCTACAACCTTATCAGTCTTTGTTGTTCTTGCTGTTACAGATTTTGTACATTCCAATAGTCATATAAAGCTATCCAATGACTATTTTGATTAGTATTGTCTGGTGTCATATGATACATAACAAATCTTTGGTGTTTATGCACATGGTTTTGTTCAATCTGTTTGAATTTTCGGTCATCTGCATCCAGATGATAATGGCCCTTCATTAGACGTTGCGTTAGTAAATATTTTCTCTCAGCTCATGGCTTGTCTTACAGAGTTTCTGTCCTGCCCAGTCCCACAGACATTTAGTCCCAAACAAACACACAGAGGCTTATATTATTTATAATCTGCTCCATTGCTCAGGCTTGTTACTAACTACCTCTTACAGCTTAAATTAACCCATAATTCTTATCTATGTTTAGCCATGTGGCTTGGTGCCTTCTCTCAGCAAGACATTCTCATCTTATTTTCTCTGTGTCTGACTGATAATTGTATTTCTGACTTTCCACTTTCAAGAATTCTCTTAGTAGCCGGGCGGTGGTGGCGCCCGCCTGTAATCCCAGCACTCGGGAGGCAGAGGCAGGCGGA
>NC_022032.1:5276402-5290888 GCF_000317375.1 Microtus ochrogaster
ACTTCTCGAATTTTGCATGCAAATGGATGGAAATAGAAAACACTATCCTGAGTGAGGTAACCCAGGATTTTATTAAACTGATACAAGTGACAATTTTTTTGTTGTTGTTAATTTTGTTTGTTTGTTTGTTTTTCGAGACAGGGTTTTTCTGTGTAATGGTTGTAACCATCCTGGAACTAGCTCAAGTAGACCAGGCTGGCCTCAAACTTACAGAGATCCACCTGCCTCTGCCTCCTGACTCCTGGGATTAAAAGCATGTACCACACCACCTGACTGACAAATCTTTACAATGTACCAGAGCATTATCACACAACATTGTCTTTTCATTCTATTGATGATATTCTTATTCTTCACCTAAAAAAATGCAATTTATTAATTCTTTTGATCAGCATGTCTTTGATAACATCTCTTAAAAACACATCATCATTCCCACAGTCATCTAGATTTTTTTGATAAGTTATGTCAAGAGCATTGTAAAAATCATTCTATATAATATCTACAATAAATTTTTACTCAGATTTTGTAAAGTATGTAAAGTCTGTATTTAAATTATTATTTATATTTTGGTAAATTCTTATTCAAGCATCATCTGTTTCAAAGACTATCTTTTGCCAGGGAAAGAGGCACAGTCCCATTCACCCAGGTCTGGGGAAGAGGGAAGAGATGTGGTTAGGAGTGGTCCTGTGAGTTCAAGACCAGTCTGCAATATTGTTGGTGACTTTATCTCAAAATAGCAAAATTTATGTACAGTAAAAAGAAAAGCATCTCAGTTTTCTGCACAGCCATCCTCTTGCTCATTTGTCAGAGATCACCACAGTATGATGATCTTTTGTGGTACTCTGTTCTGTACCAGAAACCACCTGCCTATTCTAGTGATGATAACCAATATTGATCATTATCAGTTTACACTAATTCTTGATATCAGAGACCTGTAGCCCACCAAATATGTTATTCTCTTCAAATACTGTTTCGATTAATCTGAGTCCTTTGTGCCCATATAAACAATAGAATTAGTTTTTCAATATCTTCAAAATAACTTTCTAGGATTTTTATTGAATTTGTTGTTCAGGTTGTGAAGAACTGCCATCTCTATGTTACTGAGTCATCTTGCCTATGATCGAGGACTATCTCTGAATTCGTTCTTTGATTTCTTTCATCATTTCTTTCAAGTTTTCCTCACACATACTTAGTGCATTTTATGTGTTGTTAGTTTTATGCATGGGCATTGCTTTTGGAAATGAAGCTAATAAGAATGGTACAGGTGTTCTGCCTCTTCAAACTCCTCACCCTCCCTGCACCCCACACCATCTCAAGCCAGGTGAAGAAAAGATTTTACACTCCTGCTCAAGAGAACCTGTGTAATTAAGGCTGACTTTGAACTCAGCAGTTCTACAGAGGAATCTCAAGGGCTGGGATTACAGTGTGAGCCACACTCTGCTTCACATTGTTTTGTTATATAGTATTCACTGTGGTTCTTGAAATCTAAGAGAGACTGGGTAAGAGGTATTGCTATAAATCTTCCTTTAGTAATGCAGAGGTAAGGTGTGTGAATGACAAAACACGGGGGCTGGAATTGCAAACCTGCGGGCAGTGTTTGCCACTGAAACCAAGCTTCTGGACATGGAGAGCCTGCAAGAGTTTCTAGTATGTTTTTTGTTCTTCTCACTCAGGTGGATCAAAACTGCCAGGGTTATAGCCTTTCTCTATCCTCACGTGGATCACTAACGTGAGCTAGAATTTAATGTTTGGTTTCCCATATAGGTTTGACTAGGGTTGGCTGGAGATGAATGTTTTAACTTCCCAGAAATCGGTTAAGCTGTGACAAATCCCCAGCAGATTAGCCTTGGTTAACTAGCATCTCCCAATGGTTAGCCTTGTTATGAAGTGCAGACTGCTCTGGCATATTTCAAAATGCTGCTCTCCTTTCCGTTCTTCTGCCACAAACAACAGAGACTTTTCTTCCTATTGACCACAGGGACCTGATCAACACAGAAGAGAAAAAGTGGATGGGTTAACTGTATGGCTCCTCTTCTCATATAAATCTGAGAAAAATTTGATTCTTTGAGTTTGTGTAACTTTTTGTTTTTAGATTATGTTCATTGAGTGTCTTAAAAAGCAAAGAGGGAAAATACATATAAGCCTTTCCTTATACCTGGTCTTATTTCTGTCTCTAAAACAGTTCCGTAGTCATTAGATACCCAGTCTCTGCTTTTGGGTTTCCTAAGCTTCTTGGAGGAAGCAGTACATGGAATTATTTTCTATGGTTGAAATCAAACCCCGAAACAGTTTTAAATAGGTCTACCATGGTTCAAGAGAGAAAGAATAATTTGGGGTGGATCCAGACAGTAGAATAAGCAGCCTGCAAGTTTAACTTACTAATCATGAAAGGATCTTCCCTGGATTGTATCATCTTTACCAGCTTCCCTGGCTCTTTCTGCTGCAGCCTGTGTGCCTCTCCCAGTGCTGCCCCCTTTCCTCCATGCACTGTGATCCCAGAGGCAGTGTGAGTAGTGTGAGCTATGTCTTCTTAATGTGATAGCATCACGGTGCTAACTGTGCCTTAGGACCGACAGTACCTTCTCAACTCTGCCAACACGGGTACATCCCAGGGTCCAATTCCTCTTCACACTTCTTATAAGACTCATAAATATTTATTAAAAATAAAAATCAGGGCAGAGATGAGCTAGGTAATATAACACTTGCCTGACATGAGCAAAAAAAAATCTGAGTTCAACTTCCAGATGCAAAAATAACATGAAAAGTAATGCAAGTAAATACAATAAATGCTTTTTACTATGTTTAACTTGATGCTTTTCCTAGATAACACCATAATCAACTCAGCAATATATTTTATTTTTTATACAATAAATATATACATGTATAAGCACTAATGAGGGAAATTTTCATGTGGAAATTTCTTAGCAATGACTTTTTTTTTTCAAGATGAGATTTTTGTCATATTCCTTGAGGCGAGTAGTTAATAATTTAAAAGAAATGGAGCATTTTAAAATCTTTCCTCTTAAATATTACTCTGTTTCCAAAAGCAATGTTACTTGCAGATGGAGAAGACTTCGGCTAACTTACAAGGGCTTACAAATGGTCAGTTCAACCTCAGCTTTACCTCTATCACGTGCACATACATAGAGCCATCTTTAAGAACTGATGAACTCCTCTTGAATTCCAATTTACAGAGCAGCATCCTGAGTTCAGTGAGACAGGAATTTCAGAGATGCTTTTGCTTGCAAAGATTGCCATCCTGTGAGTTTTCTAAGGGCTAGTGAATAAACCATTTATGTTCTATCCCTGGAATAGGTTAAGTAAAATCTGATGGTATTTAGAGGTTTAAAGGTAAATGAATGGAGCCCTGTCCTAAACAGGACATGCAACAGGCAGAAACAAGGTCATGCAATTGACAGAAACAAGTTCAGGCCCCAGTGGGTGAGAGTAACTTTTATTGAATCTGTTGACATTATTTCTGAATGGCTATTCCAAAAGGAAGGATGTATTTCATAGGCCTAGAAGTTACATATCATCCATATCTATATGTAGATCTCTCTCTATATATCATATGTGTTTATGTATATATATATACATATACACATACACACACTCCTATACATACATACATACATACATACATACATACATACATACATACATATGTTTAGAGAGATGGGGTGGTCTGTACTAGGTGAAAGAGATGTAAAAATTAGGCTGGTGTGGATAAAACAGGCCCTTTGCAGATAACTGAGACAATAGAAAATTCAAAATTGTGAGTCATGGAGAAGAAAACCTACTGAACACATGGATTCAAAGTGACCCATACAACTAAATAAAATTAAATCTATAACGGCTCAGTGAATGCCTAAAGCTAAAATAATGAAGGTAGAAGGACCATATTTGGACATTAGTCAATTTAGTAGACAAGTTAAAGATAGCACAGAATGTTAAATAACAACAAAAAAATCTCATTTGTTAAGCAAAAATGTGAAGAGATGTCAAAAACCATGCCATAAAGAAATGTTTGGCTAGTCACCAAATTAGAATTGTCACTTTGCCTCCAGGTTGATGCTAACGGCACAGGAAGCACCACGGGCCACTTGTGGCCAGTCATATGACATTGCCTTCTCTCGTGGATGTTTATGAGCTCTTTCTGAGGCTCAGCCCTCTCCTTCTTGAGTTGATAGTCCCTTGGCTTATCTTCAGGTGGTTGAAATGACCAGGTTTTGTTTGGATCTATGCTTTTTACTTTTGGAGTACTTTTATTGTTTTTGTTTTTTCCTATTAATTTCATACATGTACAGTGCACATTCTGTTTACTCTCATCTCTACCCATTCTTACTTCCTGTCTACCTCCATCATCTTCCCCTCTTCCTACATGTTCCTGTGTAATTCATACATTTTGCTGTTTTGTTCTATGACCCACTGATTTCAATCTGACCCTGTCTGTGACCACAGGCTTGGAAGTGTCCAATGCTGCCTAATGACTTCAGTGCGTGGTATACAACTGATGAGGATGGCATTGGATGTTGTTTTCCTCTGCAAAGCATTCCATTTCAGGACATCCTCTTTAGTTCTGCAAGTATATATTTTCCTGCTCCTGCCAACTTTCCTGCCTCAAGGTACAAATTCTCATGAACAGCTGATCATAAAGCCACTGAAGATAAAAGGAAGCCCCGAAGGACCACTCTACAGCACATAGCTATGCTGAGGAGAAGACCAAAAAAGTTAGGGGGAGCTCTGTGACACACACAATGGTTGGTCGCTAAACGCTTTGTGCTCTCTTGCATTCCTGCAAACACATAAGACAAGGCCGATATAAAATGGGAGGAACCAAGATCTGTGTGAAAGCCAAAGGAACTACTTACTCCCTCAAGTTACTTAGGAATCCCAAACCTCAAATGCCTAGCTATGACCAAGAAACTTATAGTGTTCAGGAGAAAATGGGAGCAAAGACTCAAGGAAGAAGGAGATGTTGGGGGAAGACTTTGCTTGTTAACCCAGCTGCTTTTATGCTCCATACATATGTGTGTCAGTTAAACTTGAGCATGTTGGGAAAAATAGGAATGTCTCACATTAACTCAGCTTATATTTCCCCTCAGTAGAGAGCTTGGTTGTTAAATAAGAGTTGTTGTCATAATAGTTATTTATGTTTACATAGTCTCCCTGTCTCTGTCTCTCCCTCATTCTCTATGTGAGTGCCTACCTGGATGTTATTAACTGTAACTCATTTCAATAAAATTAAAGATCATGAATAGGCAGCCTACTTTATTAGAATTTAAAAACATCTAAAGAAAAGAAATAAATACATTGGTAATTTATAAGGAATTAAAAACTGTGTCTTAGTTAAAAAGACAGTGTAAAGCGCCTAGCAAATTAATATTTAAAAGTTTAGAGGTTATGAAACTAAAGATAGCTTCTTAGAAATTAACCTTTCTTAATTCCCTATTCTCACTTGCCATTTTCTTTTACTTTGTTGCTTCATTCTTTTTCTCCCACCAGAACAAAATTCTTCATTAAAGGACAGATTCTATGACCTGCTTTAGGATGAAATTTTCAGGAAGAAATGATTTTATACTACCTGTACTCACTGCACAAGAACTAAGCTAGGAATTTGAATTGCAGTTTACATGAGGGTTATTAGGATCCTCTCAGAAATGGAGAGAAAGAAAGAAAGAAAGAAAGAAAGAAAGAAAGAAAGAAAGAAAGAGAGTCTGTCTTGTAATAAAATATTATTACTTACGTGTATACTATGTATGTCTGTATGTATGTACATATATGAGTATGTGTATTTTAAGTGAAGTTTTAACTGCTACTGCTCCTTTTAAAGATTTAAGGAACAGGTTTTTCAAGGTCCTTGCCTTGCTTAAGCCTAGGTAAGATTACATTCTATTTAAAATGGACAAAGCAGACTTGACTTGCTTAAAGGTTTCCCAGTGCATCTCAGCAGTGGTAGGTGATCTGATGTGTTTCCCCACACCATATGTGTTCTCTTTTGCAATATATTTGGAAAAATAACTTTACTTATGTGCCTTAACTGTGTAGACAGACGGAAAAATCCAGGTAGATGCTCTTTAAATGGCTATCAGCCTCACTACGTAGGCAAACAGATGAACCAAAAGGAAAATGATCAAAGTGTAGGAATAGAAACCCCAGGCTTCAATCTGCTTTTGATTGTATTGCAGACCAACGTGAATGATGCTTTTTGGTACAGTTTCTAAGTGCCTGCTGCAATAAGGCAGGACTTTAATGAATAATTTTCTTTCATGTGTTAAGAAAGTACAGAGACATCTCAAAGTTTTTCCTATATTTATGACAGTAAATATTTAGATATTTAAGATTCAATGTGTAGGTTTTCAGTGCTTCAGATCCAGCTTCATTTGGAATATCACTATTTTATTAAGGAAGATAAATCATTTCCTAAATGTGTTAAAAAAAAAGATAGGATGGAACCAGTAAATAAGGTAAAGAGGTAGAAAAGTTACAGCTATAATGTGTGTGTGTGTGTGTGTGTGTGTGTGTGTGTGTGTGTGTGTGTGTGTGTACGCGCTTTGGTAAAGAAAGTTAAAGAAAAACATGTTTTTAGAGGAGAAAAGAGTTTAGATTGTAAATTAGCTTTATTTCAAGGTCAAAAAAATTGTCCCAAGAAAGAAGAAGTAAAAACTAGAAAGTGCAAGGAATCCAAAAAAGGTTTCAAAAAGTAAAAATTAGAGAAAGATGACATTGAAATGGCTAAGTTGCCTACAATTAAAGTTTAGTGAAAATCTTAGGGCAAAAATGTAATACTCTAGTTTAAAACAGATATTGGTTTCTCTGCATAGAAGGAGATTTTTTTTTAGACTATTGATGTGTTTTTATTAACATTTGCCAAAAATAGTAGTTTAAAGAACATGTATTTTACAGAATACACCATTTAAAACCTAATGATTAGATGTTATTCAATGACTGAACTTATATGTTCTGCCTTTAGACCAAGATCTTCAATTGGAAGGCAGTCACCACCTCGGCAATCAGCACTTAAAAAGAATGTTCAAATTAATAAATTCAATTTGGGACATTCATACTAATCTATGTAATAGTAGTGAAACTTTTTATTTTTTACTGGGCAGGTATTTAAGATTTTACAGAATTTGCCCGAGTGGATAACACTTTGTGTCATTCGATCTTCAGTGCCCTAGATCAGTGGTTAAATACAAAAATGACACTGATTAATTCATGCCTTTAACTTCTTTAGCCAAAGATACTCCATTAGTTCTAAATCTAATACCTACTACTTTGGGAAAGTTCCCTTATAAATAAGTGTGGGGAATTCTGCACATCAGCTCCTTAACTGATGAGGTAGATGGAAGACTGTATAAGATGTCTCTACTATTATAATGGGTTTTAAACATAACTAAGGGTCCAAAGTTGGTTAACAGTATTTCCACAGTGAGCTCTGGGGAAACAAAGAACCAAAAGAAAGAACAAAAAAGGTGATTTCATCAAATGGGAAGAAAGACATCGCATCATGATCTCCTCCAGCCTAGAGGGAAAACTGGAACAAATATTTCTAACCACCTCCTGTGATACAAAACTTCAGAAGATGTGCTCTCAGGCTTCTGGTTCCCACTTCAAACTTGTGTCAACTTCTGAGAATACATGCACATGAACGTCAGTAAATCTGGGAAATACTCATTTTTCAACTACCTCAATAGTTGAATGCCTGAAATCACTGAACTCCTAATCTCTCTGACAATAATCCTCCTAATTATTCCTCTTTACATTCTTAATTGTTTTATTTTTTTAGGTATTTTAACAATTATCCATGATATTTGGAATTTTTATTTTATATTTGTAAGTGATAAAGACGTACTAATTTGGGTTTTATTGAAATGACCCATGAGGATGTTATTATGTCCTTTCATTAATCATGTTTGCCTTGTAACAGCTTGCTTTTTACAGACTTCTTATTTCAATTGAACCAAGTCTTTAGGTTTAAGGAGATTCAGCTTCCTCATCAGCTTTGCAAAACAGGTTTTCTAATTATTCGGTATAATCTGGAATTTTAAAAATTGCTTCTGTGTGTTGGAAAGATGGCTCAGCTGAATGAAATTGACAAAGTCTGTTTGAAATCTTCAAGAAAAATTCCATTTTGTGGGTGCAGTCTGAATAACCACTGAGGTTAGATACTGGGTTAGTTAGTGACCAGCAGGGGGAAAGGATCTTTCAAGGAAGAGGCAGCAGAGTATAGTGTTGGAGATAAAGGAGAAACTAGGTAATTAAGTAAGGAAAACACTGGGAGAGAAGTGTAAAGGAAGGAATATGGAGGAGGACAACTAAAACTAAAGGCCATTTGAAAAGACATCTGGAAACCTACTACTATAGCAGTTTTAAAAA
Organism: Microtus ochrogaster; assembly: GCF_000317375.1. Classification (NCBI taxonomy): domain Eukaryota; kingdom Metazoa; phylum Chordata; class Mammalia; order Rodentia; family Cricetidae; genus Microtus; species Microtus ochrogaster. The sequence continues at coordinate 5,284,779 of NC_022032.1, forward strand.
TTATATACACATATGAAAGGAATCTAAATGCAGTAATCAATCATAGGGGAGCAATACCCCAATTAGAAATTTAATGCCACCAAGCTAAACCTTCACTACCAGTGAAGGGTCATATCTTGCTAAATAATTGGCCAAAAGGGTCTGCTAGAACCCCTCAAACAACACAGGCTATTGCTAAGGATATTGGTTGCTCTTGACAACCTACAGATAAGGTCCTACTGTTGAAGACTATACTTTGATGTGGAAAGTTGAACTTGTTTCTAACTAACTAGAAGCTTCACTGGGAGAGATAGGTAAACACCAACCTAGCTACAAATGCTGTGATCTACAACAACTACATGCCTCTAATATATGCTGGTAAGGTAGTGGCACAAACGTTATGGGAGTAACCAACCAATTTTTGGTTGGATTTAAGGCCATTAGATGGAACCCATACCTGACATTATTAAAGTGTCCAAGAACCTGAGACTAGATAGGTCACAGACTTAGGAGAAAACCAAAATATTTTTACTTTGCTAAAGAAACAGCAATAATTGATTCTGAATGACATACTGCTATTCCCATAGATCAGTGCTTAGCAAAATTCACGTTATAGAAATTCTTCTTATAGTAGATGGCAATTAACACGGATGACCACAACTGGACCATGTGCACAGAGTGAGAGACTTTGGAGCATTGACTCCTAAATGGGATGACCTCATCAAACTCCTCCCCTCAGTACTCGGGGCTTTTTTGTGGAGAGGAGACAGAAAGATTGTAAGAGCCAGATAAAATGAATGACTTCTTTAAAGAAACAGCGTCTTCTAGATACTGCAAGAATGATATCCACATGAACTCACCAAACTGTGGCAGTAGCCCTCAGACTTTCCCAGGCCCAAGCCAGATGGGGGTTTCAGCACTGAGAGAGGAAAGTGGACATAGGGCCCCACTCCTAACCAAGAAACTATCTGCAACTGCTCTGGCAGATGGAAATCAATTTTCTCCAATGACATATCATTGACTATCAACCATACTGCAAGACAGACTAACCCAGGCCCAGGAGTATGTGGCTAACACAAAAATGAACCGAATGGCATTTTTGTAATTTTTTATTTTGTTTTGTTTGGGTATTTTGTTATCTTATTGGTTTTGTTTGTTTGTTTGTTTGTTTTGTTTTGTTTACTTATTTGTTTGTATTTTTGTTTCTGTGAGAGTTGTTTGGGGTTGGTTTTTTTTGGTAATTTTTGGGTTTTACTATAGAAAGAAAGAGAGAAAGAAAAGGAAGGAAGGAAGGAAGGAAGGAAGGAAGAGCATTAAGGTGACTGGGTAGGTAGCTGGGGAAGATTGAAAGGAATTGAGGGAGGAGAGACAGCTTAAAATAGAGTGCATGAAAGTAAAATTTTAATTTAAAAATAAAAATAAATTAAAATATTTTCCAAAATTATTTCTGTTTTGTTGGTACCTCTACCTTTAAACCAACTGAACTCTTAAAGCCAACACAAACTTTTCCCTACAAATATAGTAAAGTATAATATTAATTGAACTCAACAAATTGTATTGCTATGTTATTTTTATATTAAAACATATCTTAATGATACAACAAATTAAAGGATGATGAATAATATGGCATACTCAGACTCTTGACTACCTTAACATAATTTTGACTCCATTGTCTATTGTTAAAGATACCCAAAGATTTGGTTTGATCTTTATATATAAATTATACAAAATATATAAATCACTAGTGACCACAATACTCATGATAGCTTGTACTTTAAGAGCCCAATGATAAATGAAAATAGTACATTTAAGTTTGATTTAAAAATTAAGTAATATTCACATTTAGATAATGAAAGGTAAATTCATAATGCTACAAAGTTATTCCAATTGGAGTCCAACTTTGTTTCTTGTTTATAAAAATAAAATTTTAAAAAGATTTGGTAATGTGCACAAAAGACATGAAACTCTGATTTGTCAATTAATCTGGCCTCTTGTCTCTATCCCTATTGGTAATATCTGGCACCTAAAAAACACACTTTTGTTAAAAGGGATCTGATGTTTTATAATTAATATATTGTTATCTAACTTTTTTTCTGTAATATGACTTTCCATTCACTGACCCAATCTGATATAATACCAAAGCAATATGACAAATTGTTATTCATGAATAACAGTTTTCAAAATTTTGGATATTGAATATAAGTCTTTCCTAAAATTAAAACTAGTTGATGTACATGAGTTATTATAATAAAATTATTTTGACCAAAAGGAAAATATAAAGTAACAAATTATTTACAACACTTCAAACATGAAATAAAATAGTTCATCAAATACAAGTACCTATAGACAGAGGGTGAAACACATGGTGAGCCCGTAAATGAATATGATTTGGGGTAGGTTACAATGGGTTTTCCCTCATCTGCTATCTGAAGTTCTTTAGGACATAACTAGTTCTTGGTTATTTTAATATTAGGTATAGTTATCTTACTATATTTATATGTCAAAGATAAATGTTATGTCATATATATTAGGGGAAAACCCCACAAAACCTCAGACTGAGATCATGATGGCTGAAAAAGTCTAAGGATTAAAGGAATTTCTTCTTTATTATTTACTAATTAAGGAGCTGCCCTGAGGACTTGCTGTCCGGCCTTCTAAGTTCATCCGATTCTAAAAAATGAGCCTTTCAACACACTGGGAAATAAACATTTGATAGCCACAAAAACAGAATGTGAGGCTTGTTCAGCAATGGAATCTGTGAAGTTCCCTTGGAGGACAGTGGGAAAGCTACTAATATCTAGGTCTATTTATCTAGGTGATTATATAATGAAATACCTTTGGAATATACAGACTTCTACCTATCACCAATCCTAAGCCTAAGGATATAGCCAGATCAAATTTGAAACCTATTGCAATTTCTCTGCTTTGACACATTCCATAAACCTGATGTTTCTATCAGTGTATTTTGGGGGGAATATCTTGATTTATGATTTTCTTTTTTCTATTATTATAAAAACTTCATATAATTGTTACTATGATGGATATGATATTTTATATCCATGTCCCCAGGCCCTTTGGCTCCAGAATCAACTGTCTCTTATTTCCTTTGAAGTGAAAGCTGTATTTCTGTGTGTTGTGTATAGTTAGTTAATTCACTATATATTTTATAGTATCTTTTTTTTTTCTTTTGGGTTTTAGAGACAGGGTTTCTCCTGACTGTCCTGAAAATCACTTTATAAACCAGGCTGACCTCGAACTCACTGAGATCTACCTGCCTCGGTCTCCCAAGTTCTGGGATTAAAGATATGAGCCATCACTGCCCGGCCCATAGTATCTTAAAAATCAAATACCCTGGAAAAACTGAATTTTCTTTTTTTCTGATTCCTCTTTTTTCTTACAGCTATTTTTTTTTTATACAGAGACTTGTGGACTCTATCACAGTAAAAATTCACTTGTCTTTCTCCTCCTTGGAGGTGGCTACAGACAGGTGGGTATTGGCATTTTGGCAGCCTGGCTAAGCTGAGAGACTTCTATTCTCTTACTAAGCAGCACACTTTGGCTGTGTCTCCATGACAACAGCATGATCCTGGGTATGCTGCTGGATTTTCCTATTGTCCAGTGGCTTACAAGAAAAATTCTCTTGTTGTTTGATTTTTAATGATGCCTTTAAGATTAGATTTAGACTTTACTTCTGAGATAAATAATTTCTTGTTTCATGACAAAGGACTAATTTTGTTTATGGTTACATTAGCTGCCCTAGCCATGATCGTGTTGTTTTCTTCACTTGAATGCAATGGCTGCATTTCTGAGGACAGATTAACAAGTGAGATTTTAAAGTAGGGATGTAGCTCAGTAACAGACCACTTGCTTATCACGGATAGGGTCATGAGTTCAAAACACTGAACTAACAGTAAACATAAATGAATATGTGGACTTTTTCTTCTTTTCTAATTCATCCTTTTCTCCTATGTTCCAAATCTCTGAAGAGAAATAGAGTTAATAGCCATATAACTACTCACTAATGTATCAAGTTCTCAGCAATACAAGTAAATTTTAATCCACACTCATGGACAATGGATGTGAAAGATTCATCTAATTGCCTTTCTGTTTTGCTTTTTCATAGATGGTTACAATAAAATATCTTGTGCTTGTTGAACATTTCATCTCAATGAATTTTAATATGCAATATCCTTTTGGAGAGTTTTAAAAATCATCCTTTTAATTACTGAGATCAGCTTGAAACAAAGAATTTGAAAAACCTTGCCAAATGGGGAAAAAATAGCATTCTAGAAAAAGCCAAAGTAAAGTGTTTTGACTTTATTTTTCTTCTGTTAAACTCATGGCTGTACTACGCTGGCAATTGCAATCTTTAGAGTCAAAACTTTAAGAATCACTAAATACCAGCCAATCGACTGCATTGTGCAATTCACTAAGAGAGATTTAAGGCCCAAATGAAGGGGAGAAAATCAAGAAACGCTGCTAAATTCTCAAAGATCAGTGCATATGAAAAATTTTCATGAGATTGGAGAACAGAATGAAATAAGTAACCACAGCCATTTTTCATCTAAAACATTTTTTTTCTGATATTGAGTTAGAATAATACTAATTTAGCTTGGTAGGATCATTTTCTGATCTCTCCAAAAGGATATTTTACCTGTATATATGAGAATATCATTATTGAAATTTAAAACAAGTCAGGGGAATCTTAAATTGCAATGACATTGTCAGTATTATAATATATAGTATAACAATTTTTATTGATATTTTAATAAAAACAAAATGTTTAAAGTATTTGCAACTGCACAGTGTCTGTCTATAGCGAGTAGTCATTTGGAAAGTATTCCTTCCTCCTGCCTTCCCCAAGTCTCTGTTCTATAAGGACTTTCACTTACTATTAATTCCAGTCAGCAGAGGAACATATATAGATACAAAAAAAAAATAGGAGGAGCATCACATGGTTTGGATTTAATTCAGTTCAACCTATTTTAGTTTTTGAGAATTCATAAACGAGTACTAGATTTACAACATTTTTTACCCCCCCTCTGTACCCTCCAACTCCTTCCACATCACCCCTACTCCCTCATATTCAATGTCACTGTGCTAAAACAGACAGGGAGTGGGTTCTCATTGACATTCATTCCCACCCTTACATAAGAAGTTGTTTACATTTGAACCTATTAATTCACCAGGAAAATTTTGTCAATCATCCATAATGAGAACATTTCCCCAAAGATGTACTCTTCTCTTTGTCCTTGAAGCAAGAAAACAAATGATCACCCACAGGTGTATCACTGATTGATTTTGTTTTTGAGCTTAGGGAACAATGCAGAGTCACCGGCTCATAACGTTTATGAGCTTTTCTAACTTTCTGACAATATCCCAGAAAGACGATTGCTTAAGGTGACAGACTGGTTGTCGATTTGTCACTCTGACAAATGTCTACCCCTTGTCTTCCTTTGCCCTAAAATGACAGTTTTGAAAGGTACTTTAATAATTTCTTTTATCACTCCCCATCAGCGTGTTCTAGCTTTTAATTGATTTTATTCATTTAATAACTACTTACCTTTAAACATAAAATTAAAAATTGTTATCAGGAAATGTAGTCAAAATATACCTTTCATTATTTATGCAACTTTAGAGAAATATACTTCCATGATCTTTATTTGTGTGTAGAGTAATCATGATATAAATGATTCAGGACATTTATGCTTTTCCAAAGAAGTGATTTTCCCCAGCAAAAGTTTATAACTACAAATAATAATAGAGCAAGGAAGAATTGTGATAAAGTTTAAAATAGAAAGGACTCCTGGGTACACAAAAAAACAGAGGCTTTTAGAAAATATTTTGGCACCTAAGACTCAGGGAGCATTGCAGAAGATGGGGTAGAAAGATTGTAAACCTAGAGAATCAAGAGGTTTCCTGGGAGATTGTGTGTTCTAGTACTTGGTAAGCTCCACCAACACAACTGAACAAGGACAACACCAACGGATATGCCAAAAATGATGGGGAAACCCAGGAGGCCTCAACCCCGCACAAAGAACTATAGGCATCTAAAATAGGCTAGAAGTGGAAGAAGAGGTCTTCTCCAGGGAAGAACAAACCAATTGATTGTCTAGTGCCAAAAAAGCCAT
>NC_022032.1:5293853-5305025 GCF_000317375.1 Microtus ochrogaster
GCCCCCTAAGGGGCGGGACTTATCCCTACACATACCAAACAGGTTGTTTGGGAATATATATGCATATACAAATACATATATGCATTCAATAATAGCAAAAAATGAGTCCATGGATTTGAAGGAGAGTGGGGAAGGGGAATATGGGAAGGTTTAGAGGAAAGAAAGGAAAGGGTGAAATATTATAATTAAATTATAATCTCAAAAGCTAAATGAAAGTATACAGTTGAGTTGGAACGCTGACCTGAGTTTCCTTTGATGTCATTTCAAACTCTGTGTGCTCTGATTATGAATGTTAAGTGTGTAGAGGTTCTGGGAGAAAACACAGTGGCAAGCACAGTCCTAGCACTTGGTAAAAGTTCGCGAAAGCCAGGGGTGAAGAAGAGTCGCATTCCAATAAGATGTATTGTTTTTCATGTTCCTGCCTAACCTTTGTTTGTAAGCTAGCAACCAGAGATTGGAAAAAGGAATGGGATACCATTACAGAAACCTGACTGGAAACCCCCTAAAATAATAAACTCAGTGGTGACTCAGAGAACATAAAATATTTCAGGGAAGTAGAAAACTGGAAAGGGAAGTGCTGAATGCCTTGCAGCCCGAAGAGCAACAGCGGAGTCCCTCATATACAATTCCCGAGAGCCTGCGACAGGGCTGAGTATAAAGTGTGTGTCCTTGGCTGTGAGCAGTGAGCATCTGTCTTACGCTCCCTCCCTATCTGTCTTGAGTGGACCAGCCATCCAGGAAGTCCAGTGCTAGCTTTACTGAAGCATAGTGAAAGGGTTTTTTGCACTTTATTCTTCTGTGTGGGACTCTGCTCTAGAAATTTTGTTGCTCCTGTCACATACCTTTTTCCTGGGCAGCTCAGGAATCGGCCTGTGTGGGATCCAAGATGGTTGCTGATGTGAGCCTTGGTGTTTAAAATGCTCTATTATTTATCTATTTACTCATTTAGCCTTTTTGAAATGAAATGTGACATTCTCTGAATTCAGTTCTCTAGATAGCACCCCAAAGTACTTCTTACTACATACAGCCCATCCACATGACTCAAAGCTCCGTGTTTGCTCTGGGGTTGTTCTGCATGTGCTGAGTGACAGTTAGTACCTGTAGCACTTATCAGAACTACAGATGATTGTTGGCATTATGCCACAATTTTCCAACTAGTCTTTGCTCAAAATCACAGGGGATATTATTGTCACTTTTCATTTCTACTATATCATTTCTCCATTATTCTCCAGTTATCATAGTTTATACTTCTTGTGATTCTTCTTAACTTGATGAAGGTTAGCAATCTAATGAAGGCAAATCCTATAATGAATTTTCTTATTGCTAAACTTACCAATCAACTATAAACTCCTCTAGAGCCAGAACACACTTCTGTAGCATTCAATGGCTTCTGCGGTTCAAATGAGACACATTATTTTTATTAGCATCCTGAAGACATTTCATTTGTTAAAAATTTAAGAAATATTTACCCCAAGAATTGACAGTCACAATGCATCTACTGAAATTGGCTTGGTTTAATATTCTGCATGGTGACCATAATCATAATCATACTGTCATGGCCTCTTGTTCTTCATAAACCTCGTGAGTCTAACTAAGCTCATCATGGGCTCTTGTCTATTGACCTATTTTTAGGATAAAAATGATTTGGTAAGATTTGATAAAAATGATTTACAAATACAGCTCCATGGATTTCAGTGGAAACTTGACAGGTGACCAAGTCCATTATAAAATGATTATGAAAATTCCAACGTCAAGTCATCATCATGATTCAATTCGCACCCGTGCACATTACAGAGCATCTGCCAGCAACAGTGCACATAGCTCAATACTATGAATAGTGCAGAGATAAACAATTGTGGATACTTGTCACTCTGACGTTGACAGCACAAAGCTGACACCTTCCATTTACTGGCTAACAAAAATGCTGAGAAAATTCTAGCTGAATAGAATTAAGACTACGACAACGATACAAACAAATTGCTTTAGATACACAGAGAAAGGGGCGGCTCATTATGTCAGCAGAATTCGGTAGACATTCTCTAAGGGCATTGGAAAATGATTATTAGAGAAGAAAGAATGTAGGAAGCCTGGGAATCCAATGAACCAAAGCTATCTTTTAGAAATTTATTATAGGATTGGCCTTCCCTAGAGTTGCTATAATGACATCCATTGATCAAAACAATGAGTTATCAAGACACCATCTTGATTTCACACTTAGCTTCTATTCCAGTTTTGAGGTAGCACAGATCATGGCACAAAAGGCAAAGCTGTCCATGGGAGCTAATGACACCTCATTGATTATTAAAGTTAAAGTTGTTGCGGAAATTTTCAAACACACGTGAATGGGGATTTCTTGGAGTCACAAACTACATTGCCCCCATCCCTTGCAAGTCGAGTCAATAAAGTGCCTTGACGGACCTACCTGTGACATATGATCCTGCTTACCTCAGTAATTTCATCTCAACCACTCTCTACTCTTTCTCAAATTCACAAGCTCCTGTGCCATTGATGTTCTACTCTGGATTTTAGCACTCTACCTTTGTTGGCGTGCTCTGTCTTGGAGGAGTGTCTGTGTTTTATTTCCCTCTCCTCTCTACGTGTCTATTTGTCACAGCTCAAGAATCATCTCTTTGTGCAGTAAGTATTCTAAGAGACACCTGCCTAGATCATTTGGGTACCAAAGGGTAGGGTGGCTTTTTTCATGCTTAGTTTATTGGCATGGATCCCCCTCCAGGGCACGTAATCCTTCAAGATTAAATATGTGTGTTATTTGTATTATTTGCTTAGTGGTATAGAAATAGTAAATACACAGCACTTATTCCTCAATCCTGGCTTTTCTCACAACAGACAGCAATAATCCACCCCATTACTCCATACTGAACCCTTTCTCCAAATCCTTCTCATCCTAATTCTCCAGGAGGATGTTGTCAATCATTCAGCATTGGCACACAAATCCTTGTGTCATTTGCCATTAATAGGCTCTAAATCCGCAATGAATAATGAATAGAGCGTAGATTGTCTCTTGTTTTCCCAGTGCCATACGGGAAGCTGGTATAATCAATGTCTGCTAGGGTCAGGCCACCTTGCTGGGTCATTTAGATAGCACTTGATGTAATTCCCATGGGAATTTGTTTGTCTACAATATATATACATTCTCATATCTCCCAGCTATAAACACATTTAAAAAGCTGAGACTTTTTGTGTCTAAAGATATATTAGCATCAAAAATGATTATGAACTTTAGTTATTTGACCCCTGACTATAGGGTCTTATTTTCTACAAAATAGTTAATTTGTTTGCCATAAGTTTATAGCTAGGTATGGTGGCACATACCTTTAATCACAGCATTGGGGAGACAGAGGCATATAGATCTCTGTGAGTTTCAGAAGCCAGGGCTACCCAGTAAGACCTTGTCTCAAAGAAATGATGAATGAGAAATAACAGTTTTTAGCCACTTATAATAGATTTCAAGTCATTCCTCTGCCACCACCCCCTCCTGCAGCCTAAATGGTTGATTAGTAGTAGAGACAGATGGATCAGTTCAGTGTCCATGAAGTGAGGATGGTGGCAGAGCTGATCATGTAGAATACATTGAAGCAGGTCTCCTGAGAGCAAATCTCAGCATTATGTTAACTCCGTGTGGGTTTATTCCTCATGCTTTTCCACTCACGTTTTCTACATAGTTTCTTATAACCGCCCCGAGGAAGTCAGACAGTGACCTTTTTTCTTTAAACTACACACATTCTATTCTATTGGAATACTTTTCTCTCTTTACATAATCTTCATCAACACTTCACCTGTAATCATCCAATCAGGACACTATAGTAGTCTCCACGTAGTCTTTCTCTACTGGTCACTTATCGCTCCTATGTGGTCCTGGTCCCATGCAATTTCATCCTTCATCCCTGATATTGATGATGATATGTTCTGATTGATCACTATGAGAGCTGCCCATTGGAACCGATACCTCTACTTTACTGGCATAGTTACAAAGAAATAAAAGTGAAAAACTAAATCTAAGAAATAACCACACTCAGAGTATGAGCTATAATAGTAAGAAGGCTAAATTAGCACAGAAACTTTACTCTCACGTGATCATGTCCCATTTCTAGAGAGCTAAGAGAGAAACATAAAGATTTCTTGACATTACATTACTGTATGGCTGAGTTAACGAACAGGAGAAAAGAGTGCATACTGCCAAGAGGAAAGAAACCATGCATTTGTTCTCCAGCAGGTGTCTCTTTAGGCTCAGTCATCATTTCCAGCTTCTGTAAAAGCCAGTTCTGAGGAGGAAACTCAACACAGAGGAAGTCTTCTGCTGTCGGTCAGGCTGGCCTTGTTACATACCAGAGCAGGGAAGACAGTCACAGCTTCAAAAAACGCTCTTTGCAGCATCCAAAGTGAGCACCGTGTAAGCCTGTGCCTTTGGTGGCACATTTCATGAATGGTAATTATCAGATTACTGGTTTTCTTTGAAATGTTCATTTCCATTCCAGGCTTAAACAGCTTCATGCATATCACACTGGCTGCTTTGGTACGCAGATGGCATTCTGTTCACTTTTGTCACCATTACAGAATGTTCCGGCTGAAGTAATTTAAAGGAGGACGTATTTGGTTCTCAGTTTCAGGGGCTAGCAGTCCATCACGTGGATGGTGGAATGTGGCTGGGATGGCTCCATCCATGGCAGTGGAAGCTTGTACCCTGGCTTGGTCCCATCTTGATAAATCAGAAATCAGAGAGCTCAAGCAGCAGCAGAAGTGGGTCAAACATTCAAGAGCTACTCCCAGGAAGACTTCTGCTCTGATCTGAGCCACAGGATACCCCAAACCTTCAAAGTAGTGCCTGCAGCTGGCCATGAACCTTTGAAGTGCGTAAGTTGAATGAGCCCTTGTGAAGGACGTTTCAGACTCAGACACACAGGGGTGGTTTCTCTTTTTAAACTCATGCTTTCTGCGATTTGGGGTCACTTAGGGTAAAATGCATCCAAAATATTGAATGAAAATGTCCGGAAACAAGCAACTCATAATTTTAAACTGTGCATCATCCTGCGTAGCGTGATGGAATTTCACTGAGGATGTGAGTCATCTCCTTGTTGGATATCTACAGCTACATACGCTTGCTAAGCAAGTCCTCCTATCGACTTGGCGATCAGGCCCACTGTCACGGTATCACAGGGCTGTTGCTGAAAGACTCCTTACTTGGCATAATTGTGGCCCAAAAATGCCAGAGGGGTGGCACTGGAAGCAAAGCATTTCTTTTTGAAGTGATGAAGCAACAGTTCTCCACTTAAGTAAAAGATTGTGTCCAAGGTGGACAATTATACCATTGATGCTTGGCTCCTATCTTGTCTAATGTATGAATAAAATATTATCACAGCTATATTTCTATATGGGAAAATAGAAAACTTCAGTAGTGAGGTTTTATGGGCATTGTGGAACATGCTTTTGACAAGGATGAAGTATTGTATTAGAGTCTTTGCATTCAAAATGAAACCAAATTACCAGTAATTGCATAGCAGCGACTTTGCAATCCTTCTAGGCTTCTATTCTTGAACTTAGAGAGGTAGGCATTCATGAACTTTGATCAAAATTGTTACCCCGAAGAACCATCATTAGTCACCAAGAACTAACCACTTTGTGGGTTCAGCAAACTGGGCACACTACCCATATGCTCCCAGAACTTATCTTAGGAGCTCGCCCAGTAAAAGAAGCAGCAGCTTGTGGATAAATAGACACAGGATTTCAGCAACAGAATTTATCATAGTTAGGTCCACCTGCCATGGATATATGGCATTGTTGTATATAACACATTGTTGTTTCTTTTTAGGTTTTCCTGCATTCGTATCAGCACAGGTTTCTTAGCCATCGATGGGGCTTTTGTGCATGCCCAAAGCTATAAGCGTTATCTGTGAGTGAGATCAAGGGCTGCTTTGTTCTGGGTGCTGTACAGCTTCTGGGATGATCTTACTTGAATAGAAAGATGGAGAAACATTGCCAGTCACAAATTCACCAGTCCCCATTCTCTCTGAACCCATGGGATCTGATGAGCTCACATATTAATGTGCTGCCTAGGACCCAATCAGATGATCAAGCTTAATGGGCCATCCTGGTGTGAGTGTGGAAGACCAAAAGTACCAAAAGAAACTTGGGCAGTAAAGATTGTGTTAATGGGTTTTAGAGTGTAATAAGAATTCTACTGGAAAGTGGGCTAGAGGCTATTCATGCTACTTTCTGGCAAGGAATCTGCTTCTTTGCATGCCTTGAAATTCTGAATGAGGCTGAATTCAAAATAAAATTATGAAGTTGTTTATTAGAGGCCATTTCAAACCAGCAGAACATTCAGATTGTGCCATGGTCAGTGCTCCTTTCTCTTAGTAAAAGAGCAGGAAGAGACGGAAAGTGTGTTTTGTTGAAGAAGGGAATGGCAACAAGTTGAAAATTGCAGACATGTGGGTGTAGAGATAACAGTTGTAATGCTTAAGGAGATTAGCATCATCAGAGATAAAGTCAGTGCCGAGCAGTAGGACAGAATCCTGCTCTGGGGACATTGGCATACTGCTCTCACACAGAGAAGAGGATCGATGCCCGAGAGAGTTCTCGTCTTTCAGTGGCCCCATCCTGTGAAGATGAAAGTTCATGCAAAAGGTGAGATTTTGAACTGAAAATCAGGCCAAAAACCAATGAAGAGGTTCAGTGGCCAAGGGGCAGAGAAACCATCACATTGAGACCGATGTGGGTCAGACTACATCTCAAGCTAGCAAACAGAACTTGTTATCACCCACATGATGTAGACAAGTAAAACGCAAAAATTATAGGGTCATGGAGGTTTATACCAGGGCTTTGGAAAACCAACGTGGTTGAACAATGTATGGCGTTAAGAGGGTCACTGAAAAGAGGTCCCAAGATGCCATTTCATAAAGATGTGAAAATGAAGCTTAAACTGCAGTGGAGACCCTGGGATATTGCAGATGTCAGAGTCAGAGAATGTCCAATAAGGAAAGCTGCAGACATGGAATGCTGTCATCCCACAAGAGAGTCCGTGTGCCCTGCAGGTGATCACACTTGAGGAATAGGCTGATCAAACACTTAGGACATTGGAGAAGCCCAGGTAATATCAAAAAGAGTCCTGGCTGTCAAGCACGGTGTTGTTGGATGGGATGCTAATCCAATCATTTCTTGTTATGCCCCATTCCTTTTTGGAATGGGAATATTTATTCCCGTGGTTCTATCAGTGTTTTTTTAACTCCATCTTTGCTCTTACCCTGCTCTATGCCCTCTCTCCAACACCACTGACATAACTCAGCACTGCATCCTCTCTCCTCTGCATTCCAGTATCAGCCAGCTCACTGTTCCTCTTGGTCTGGCTGCATCAGTAACTAGTACCCTCATGGCAGCAAAAGGCAGATTCATATAATGGAAGTATGCATTTTTGTCTGTTTGTTTGTTTACCCAGGGTCAAAAAGTCTATCTTGCATCTCAGAAGAGTCTTGGATTTTTGGAGTTTCAAACAATGTTAGAACTGCTGAGGTTTGGGAAATTCTTAGAGATGACTTTAATGAATTTTGTATTATTGGGTAGTCATAAGTCCTGGAGGATTAGGGGTGGGATGATAAGGTTAAAATCACTGCATTTGAGCATCAACTTGACAATGGGTGGAGTTGTAATGATTAATTACACACTGTATCCCATTAAACTATAAGCAAAGGCCATTTCTCCTTCCCTTACATTCTTTTCTTGTTAAGTATTTGGTCAAAGAAATGAGAAATGTAATTAACAGAGTTGGTAGAAGTACTTGAATCCTTAAGGACTTTCACTTAACTTGTGTGGGTTGAGCTGGGAAGAAAGAGGTGAAGTAAAAAAAGGGGCTGGCTTGAGAATTCTGGGGCTCAGTTAATATAGATCAATTCATTATTCGGGAGCCACTAAAAACAGGCTAACCTCTAACCTGTAGTAGAGTTTTAAGTGTCTTAATCATTATATATCGAATCAGCTGGCTTCCTGTGAGGCTTTTGCTCCTGAGCATAAATTGATATTTGCTGATATTGACAATACTATGTCACCATGATTGTGACCTATAATACAGCGTGGGGACCAGTCACCAGCTCTCTAAACACCCTCGTTCACACCATCTAGTCATTATATCTCCTGGGAATACTTTAAGTATAGTTTTCATTGAGAGGTTAACTCCATACTACTTCAGCACTTCCACTTGGGGCAAAATAGGGAGGGAAGAGGGAGAAAAGAGGAGGGGAAGGGAGGAGAGAGGTAGGAAAGAAGGGCAGATAAACGTGTGCATCTCCATTAAGTTTCTTCACTAATTCTGAAGCTGATTATGCCTTAGTTGTTGTTTGGTGGCCAGCAGTGTGAAGCGCAGAGAAGAACAGCATAAGAATTATCTTAGGAAACAAATTCCAGTGTAGAAGCTCACACAACCAGAACTAGCCAGATCGTCAGTGGTGAATGTAAGTCATTTCCCTTTATGTTGTGACAGATAGTAAATGTGTCCTTTTTAGTTCTTCCTTCCCCTGGGAGCAGGGCTGCCATAGGCTCCTGCTGAAAACGCTTATCACTAATTCATTTGCCTCCTCTAACAATGAAAACCACTTTTCCACCACCAAAGTGAACTCGCCGCATTATAACTCAGTCATCAAACCAGAAGAGTTTTCCATCTGCATCACTTGAAAGAGAAAATTTATTTTTTTTTAAATTTTACTGCAGCATATGACTCTTTTCTACTCCCCCTTTTAGCACTAAAAAGATGTTCCTCTCATTTTTGTTTAAAAGAAGTCTAGTATGTTCCACAAACTTAATAATGTCCCTCCCCTGCCTCTACAAAACTTATATAAAGTACAGGCATCTGGGAAGGCAATAACTCTAAAAATGTTTAGTTTGTCCAAATGAATAAAGAGGAAGGAGAATAGGAGACAAGTGGAAAAGAAGCTGACCTCCAAGCTCTCCGGGAACTCCTACTTTATTTTACTTTTCTTCCTCTCACATCTGTGTGTAAGTATGAGTAAGACTATAATACCTAATGATACCTTTGTCCCTCAACATTTCTAGCATGGAAGTGGCATTTTTTTCTAAGCAAGATGCTGTCACAGCAATCATTTAATATAGAGAAGAACAACAATTCTTATAAAATTTGGTTGTTGAAAGGTTACATTAGGGACTATGAGTAGCTATCTTTACTATGCTATTTTGGTGACATTGTATGAGCTTCAGGGATATAGAGTAGAAAAATTGGAGAGCTTTGTATGGGAATGATCTGAAATAATGCTATTGAACACTTCAGATATGAAGAAAGCCCCATGCCCAAAAGAAGAAAGATGATCACAAAGCAAAATACCTTGCTGTACTCCAGTGTCTCTAACCTAGAGTGTTGCCAAGAATTCTGTAGGATGGCCAAGTTCAACTCTGTTGGAGTATGTGTCTCCAAAGTAACTGCTCGGTATCGAAAAACATGGCCTTTAACTTGAATCTAAACTATAATTGCCGAAAGAGAGTGTATCCATTGCCTAGTTGCATGGGCTTTACTTATGCTCACACTGGGAACCCAACTTCAACACTTGGACAAGATCCTTAGGTGTTAATAAATTTGTTTTATAGAAAATAAGGACTGAAAGGTCACCATGTTATCACTCAGTACACAGCCAAACAACACTCATATTTTAACAGAAAAGGGTGCAAAGACAGGCTTTGGAGTCCTTATGCAAAGCCTAGAGACACTTGCACTTCACTAATGAGAACTTTGCAGATAATGCATGCCATATCACATGTCTACTTATTCTTGGGGAGGGTGTGGGGAGCTTCCTGTCACTACACAATCTTACCATTTCCAACAGAGCACATTTATTCACACAAGTGAGAAACCGAGGCTGGATAATCTTACATCAGCTGAAGTCACATTTTGTCATGGAATGATTTCCCCTGTTTACAAAACCTCTCCTGTTTACTTCCCAGAGCTTTGGGGATTGCATAACAGTGGATAAGAGCATGCTATGTGTTCTTCTAGTATAGTCAAATGTCAAACAACCAAATCAGAATCTAAAGCACAGGATTCTGTCCACACAGTCATCTGCAGCATTTGCTTTATACTTGTGACAATTAATTGAACCGATAATCCATCCTTATTGCGACAGCCATGGTGTTATCTTCACCTCTAAGAATACTTCTTGTACATAAACTAACAATTTTTCTGAAATCCAATTCCTTTACTTTGTGCATTTATATACTGTATATACACAAGTGTACCTGTGTGTGGCTGGAGGTTTTCTCTGTCTCACCTGGTCTCACTGGACTGCTTCCTTTTAACTCACAACCCCAAGATTAAGAGACTCACCTGTATGCAAGTACATGTAAGTGCATATGAGTGTATGTAGTTCAGATTCCAACCTACTGGGATCAAGCAGACACAATCCACAAGAACAGTCAATAATTATAGATTATGTGGTGTATGCCTCCCAAGGCTGTCACACCAAATTTGCCATCATTGGTGCTACCCTGGGTCTTGTGTCTATAACTACTGTGTGATATAGCAGCTTGTGGAGCCCAGCAGCCCATCTCATCACATCCCAAATGGAGCATGCTGAGTCAGTTATTGGAAAGAGCCTATTGGCTTTCTGTCCTCAGGGCAAGTTGCTCACTGCATTAATTGGACGATGAAGAAACTCATGGATTTTTTACTGGTGAAGGATGTGTATTCTATATCAGGCAAGGATCGGCTCCAAGACTGAGGCTTTTAATTCAGAAACCTCTAAAGATGACATAGCTACACAGAAGGTGGTGGAAGATCCAAGCTGAGTGCCTAGCTTCAGTGCTCTGTAACCAGTAGATCCAAAGCAAGGGTTTGATAGGAGAAAAACAGAAAAGTGGCACAATTATTACTGTGAAATAAGTTCTCATGGTTCTGTTCAGAAGTTTTCGGAGAAATAGCCAGCCTTGTGCAGCCGGGATCAGAGATTCTGCATTGCTCCAAACAGCAGAGTACAGGTTTTATGACCCTCAGAGAACTGCCAGCTATGGATTCCATTCAAAAAACTCAAGTTAAGTCTTCAGAGCTCCCCAAACAACCTCTCACTTGATATGAGTTATCCGCCTTGAATTTACCATGAGCTTCAGTACAAATGCTACCATCTTTTGAGGACTTCTATTCCATCTTCCAGGAAATGAACC
>NC_022032.1:5305927-5307142 GCF_000317375.1 Microtus ochrogaster
AGGGGGAGGGAAATGGGAGGCGGTGGCGGGGAGGAGGCAGAAATCTTTAATAAATAAATAAATTAAAAAAAGAAAATTGAATAAAAGGAATAATACTTAAAAAAAAGAGTATATGGAAGGCGTTGAGATAAAGAGGGTTAACATACGTTCCCCTCTAACAGGTACCTGAAGTTATTAATACTCATATCTAAACTCAAGGGACATCTTTCAGTGACCCCGAGTAGAAGTGGCCTGCTGTAACACCATGCTGCTTTCTCACATGCCTACGCCCTCCGTGCTACTGTCTTCTCAAGCTCTTCAGCTTGCCAATTCAGTTATCACAGTCCCATGATTCTGTCAATATATTCAACTCCATCTTTAGTTTTAATCCAATCCATCTACCTCACTCCAGCTCCAGCAACTTAATTTAGAACTTCAACATGTCCATTTCTCATTCAAGCCACAGCTTCCCAACTCTTCCTCCTGCTCTGACTGCACCAGTAGGCCTTTGATGGCAAAGATGTGGGTTGTCCCCCTGACAGCTACAGCTATTTTGACTGTGGAGAAAAAAATACATTTTTTCTGAAAACTGAATCTTCTCCTGACTCTTATTTCCGTGAGATCCACAGAGCATTTTGAATAGTAGATTGCGTGGTGAGGCCAAATGTGTTTTGGAAGTGAGGAAGCGACAGTAGACAGGTCTTTTGGAAGTCTTCCCCAACGCAATAGCTGCCAAAAGGGACAATTATAAGAGTTTGCTTTAACAGTCTTAATTGGTTTTATTTCCTATTCTAGATCTGGCAACACTGTGTTGCATAAAACAGAGTAAGTGCTCTCACGGGTGTGTGGAAGATAATGATGTTTCAGTGAGAGAAAGGTTGAGAAATGAGACAAACCCCCAGAAGCAGCCTAGTCATGTCCAAGTCACTTTCCTCTGTGGCTAACACTAAAAGGAAGTGCTAGGAAAGAGACTTGTTTTTTATATCAACAAGTCAGATGGGAGCATCTGTGTAAGGACTTAGGAGAGGAGACTTCATCTTCATATTGAAGCTAGCTCATGGGAAGTTAGCCCGTTATTCTAAAACCATGGTGGTTTATAAGTTTAACCTGAACTTACCTGGATAGTAATCATGGCCTTTGCTCCTGCCAGCATGCACAGTCACAGACACCACGGCCAAAGTTTGCTTTCTCTCTCTCTCTCTCTCTCTCTCTCTCTCTCTCTCTCTCTCTCTCTCT
>NC_022032.1:5307917-5321262 GCF_000317375.1 Microtus ochrogaster
AGATTTGATATCAGGAAGGTAATTAGTACCTTCAAATATTAGAAAACACAGAGAAGTCAATGAGACCCCAACAGAAATGACTCCATGTCGTGACTCTTCATTTGGCCTGGTCTACTTGTTTCAGCTGAGTAGAACGGGATGATAATCAGCCTGCTGGACTGGGAAAGTCAGATGAACTAAGTCAAGCAAAGATATTCTCCTGCCTCCTGAGTCCAGGAACTGGTAACAGTGACTAAGATCTAATACAGAATTGTGCACTGAGGTCTTGAGTGAATACGGATATAAAATACCAGCGTTGTGAGAGCTGAGAACCAAGAGCAATCTCTGCCAGGAAGCTGAAAGCACAGGAGTGTCTTTGACCTTTATCAGAGCTCCCCATGGTGACCAGGTGGAAGTCCTCTGCTCCAGCAGATGGCCAGCATTCAGTCTGAAGCAATCAGATACCTAATTCTGTGCCCTTTTGCTTGAAGGCAGTGTCATACATTTGAATGATCCAGGAAGAGGTGTGTAACCTCTGTAGGGGCTTGTAGAAATGAGGACCATTCAAATTACTTCCCTCTCCATTTGTCTCTAAGTTTCCCCTTTTTACTTTGTGTGGTAGCTTGATTTTAGCTCTTTCTCCCTCTAGGGGTTCCAATTATACCACGTCTCCACGTGTTCCTTCGGTTTTGCTCCTACTAGGCTACCTTGTTCAAAACCTTAGCTGGTTTTATCTCTTTCTCCCTCTAGGAGTTCCAATTATACCACGTCTCCACGTGTTCCTTCAGTTTTGTTTCTACTAGGCCACCTTGTTTAAACGCTTAGCTGGGCATGGCGATGCACACCTGTAACAGACACTGAGCCAGGATGATTGGCCTGAGTTTCAGGCCAGCCTGTTCTACTTAATAAATACCAGGATACTCTGAGCTACTTTGTGAGGGCCTGTTTCAAAATTATAAAACAAAATCTATAGATTTCACCAGGGATTTTTTGACAGTTTTTTTGAGGCTAACAGAATTTTGATTTTTCTTGACACTTATAGATTGTTTTCTTGCTTGAAAAATCAAAAGAAGTTTTACAAATTCTTTTAAATAGTTTTCTGTTAGCACACAAAATTGTTACCCGATTTCAACACTCATTGGTCTATTATTGATATTTATTCTCTCTCTAAGTATTTCTACATATACTACCTTCATCTAAACCAATCAAGTCCCATCCTACCAGGTTCTTTTTTCTCTTCTTATTCTCCATGTCTCACATGTGAATTATTCCAGGAGACATTATTTGTCTTTTCTGCCTTGGAACTTGTTCATTTTGTGTATCTTCACCATCACCATCTTCTGTGACTTTCTGGGGAGATGCATCATGCTATGCCTTGTGTTACAGGACAGCAGATGTTTCATTTCCCAGCCAGAACACACAGGTATCAGCCTATCATCATCTATACAGCAAAACTACAGAAACAGTAAATGACTAATAACAGGAAAGGTGGAGGAATCAACTTTGTTTTAATTGAACCAGAGAAGGTTCTTAAGCAGTCAGCCTATTTATAATATTGGGATATTTACTGGTGGTAGCAGTGATGTCGGGCATGGGACCCAAGACCTTAGGCTCCAGTTTGCTAAGTGCATGTATAGCAGCATCCCTCACTGGCAGCATGTGGCCTTTAAAGACCTGTCACCATTTAACCCTTTAAAAAATTAGAAATGTGATTGGAAGCTAGGAATAGAATGGAGCCGGCTCTGATGAGGACCGCGTTGAACAATTAGCTGGAACACGACCTGAATGGAGTTGAAATTCCAGAGTTAATAATCTATACCCTTAACATCTAGATTTACCCCATCCCTACTTCAAAACATACATAGCAGCCTCCTATCCAATGGAAAAAAAATGAATCTCCACAAACACAAATTTTTTCCCCACTCTGGAACAATAAGGCAAAATGTTTCCTACATAGAGAGAGAGGTTCACAGCAGCTTGAACTCGGGGACATTACAGCTTATTAAACTTGGGGCAGGATTTGAGGTAGAGGAGTCAAGATATAGCTGTTATTCTAACAGTTGCTTGGAAGTTGGTGACTTAGAGGGGGAACCCCTCAAAGAAAAGTAATAGAAATAGATCCTTTTGTGAGAGATTTGTCAGGGGTTGAGAGGCATGAAAATCTAGAAGAGAAGTTTGTAATTCAGCTCTGGTCATTTCCTCCACTGAATGACATGTTGCGTGTTGTATGCTTTTCATCACTGATTATTCCAGGTCTGAGGAAATACTGGGATGGGAACATTATCAATGAGTTTACTCTCAAGATGGTCAGGCCACAGGAAAAACATGGAGCGTCACTCAAACCAGTGGTACGACTCCAGTGAGGACATGTAAGGCCAGACTCATTGCTTTGTTTTAATTTACCAGAAATTTTCTCTTCAAAGGTGGTGATGAGGGTTATGGCTTAACTAATCGATAAGAGGTTGATTGCTGAATGAGCAGTGAAAATGTATCACTGGAGTTTGAAAATTTCCCAAGCATGCGACCTTGTTTGTCAAGAAAACAAAAACAAACAAAAAACAAAAGCCTGCTATAAGTGAGCCAAAGAAAGGACATTGAAGGGGACAGAGAAATCCAGGTTGATATGATCAGGTCTCCTTGGTGTACAGTACATTTCAAAGTAACTAATATTTGAAAATCACTTTATCGTGAAGTTGTATCTGCTTCCTGTGTCTGTCTGTTCCATATGTGTTTTCAATGACATATCGATTCCAGAGCCAGCTTGAAATGGGATGAAGCTGCCCCTCCAGAGCGGGGGTGGGGGTGCAGGGTGAGGGTGCAGGGTGGGGGTGCATTTCTCCTGGGTCAACCTAACTCGTGCAGATTTTCAATGTGTGATCTGTCAGCTGGGTGACTGTTCCTTGAATGATGTGAGGAAATAAGTTTGAGAAAAAGGGAGTGAGGATGGGCAAAGGGAGGCGATGGGACACTTCTCCTTTCAGAGGTGAATTGAATTCCAGGCCTGGGTTAGCAGTTGTCAATCAAATTCTCTCTAACTTCTTTTCAAAGTCAAACATTTTCAATCTAACAGCCGCGACAACATAGGCACACGTTTGAAGCCAGAGCTCCGCTCAGCTCAGCGTTCCAGTCCTACAGCGATAGCCGCTGCCAGGATGATTATCCAGCCTCCATTCGTTGAGCGGTTTGTGAATGTGATATTGATCAGGCAAGCAGAGGCCTCAGGGAGTTTCCCTTCTAATTTCGGGAAAGCTTCAGTCCTAAATAATTGATAGTGGGGCGTGTACGCAGCAAAATACAGAAGGAACAACCAACCAGAAGCTGCAGAGAAAATACTGGGCACGTAAAGACCAAGATAAAATGCATGAAAACTGCTACCCAATTATGTGTGCTTACAGAGCAAGGGCAGTTTTCTTCCTTTCAGCTGCATGGGGTAACTTTGAAATAAGAGTAGTTTCAGTTAGATGACAACTGTTTCTGCTCTGATGAACAAATAAGGTGGATGTCTTCCAAAAGCTTCAATTTTCGTGGAGACACAACGGCATCATTTTAAAATGCTTTTTGATCTTCAGTAGGCTGAAAGCTAACACTTACTAAGTCAGTACTAGACACCGAGGCCTGTGTTAGATAATTCTCATGTGTCACCTCCTTTGGCTTACAAAATTATGAAGTATGTTTAGTACTCTTTTTTTTTTTTTTTTGTCAGATGAGAAGAATGAGTTTGGGGAGGATAAATAAAATGTCCAAATTCATGCAATAAGGAGGTGATGAAGCTCCCATATGACTTTGTGCCCTGAATTTTCGGGTCTTAAGACGTAGATTAAGTGTGTTCAAGAACATGCGTATTTATCTTATTAAAAAAAAAACCCACAGGATCTAGAACCCAACTTTGTGGTAGAAAATACGATTGAATAGTTCATTTGAAATAAGCAAATAACGTATATAATAAATATTTTACAAGAGAAAGTTTTAAATTACTATTCGTTAAACTCTTACTAATAATTAAACATCTTCATGCTTTTAAAGTTCTTTAGAATTATTTTAAAAATCAATATGTCATTTTAAGCATCATCTAAGCATTTGAATGCCTTTTAAGCATGTTTATTAAGCTGAGGTGAGGAAATAAAAATATTTTAATAAATGTAATGGTGAAACCGTTGCACTGTGACCATTGCATATTCTAGCTGGGATAATAAGATATTTATGTATCTACTTAAAGCAAAATTGAAACAGAGGGGAAACTTTCTACATATTTTGTACAAGAAAATTGACTACTGCTGCATAATTAAATTTAACCTGCTGAATAACCTTGGTTTTATTTTTGTATTTTTCCTTGCAAACACATTCCAATAATGTATACAATTAATTCCCTTTGATATCTAGAAGAATAGACACAAGCATAAAATTTGAAGTCATGAGAAAAGGTCATCATTTTTTTTTTTCTGGTCTAACAATGACAAGGCACTCTGCTTCTTTTGAAAGGATAAAAAGATAAATTACCTTCTGGCATATGATTATTTTATAATGAGAACACCTTCCTAGGGTTTAGCGGCTTCATCCTGGCTGGCATAATGGACCTCATTGCTTATTGGTAAGTGTGCCTGATAGCAAATGGGATACCTAACTTAGTTGCCAAGTTTAGTTTCATCTTTTGAGGAGATGTTTCCTTTCTTAGAAATGGGTTAGATTTCAGAGTTCTGATAATTAGGAGTATTCTAAAGACTTTGCCACAAGCTCTGAGGACAGCTTGAGAGAAGGGAAGTAAATGAACGGTTGTTTTATGATGCTGCACAAGCTGGGGGTAGAACCCAACCCACACAGACCAGAACAGCGTTAGACTATGGAGGTAACCGTGAGTCCAATAATGTGTTTTGACAGACGATGCGATTTCCTGGGCTAGCTTGGGAAAAGGACAACTTGCCTTTGACAGTTATAACGTCACTATCTATCCTTGTCCTGAAATGTCACCCAAGTCTGTAGTCACTGAAGACTACATGAATGAGACTTTTTGCCTTTTTCCTTATTGCCATTAAGGAAAACCATCTCCTCCTAGGGCTCGAGTCGCTTCCTAATGAGCACAGACAGTGGAAGAAACTTTTTTTTTTGGTTCAGAGATTTTTCAAAATTGGCTTTTATATTACCCACTGTGTCTTTCAATCAATTCTTTGCTAAATATTTCCTCTTGCTTTTGTTAATCCAATTCAACAAAGGCATCTATGCTTCTGCAGAAGAAAATAGTAACACTGAGCAATTATCTGGCTTGCTGGCTGATGCAGAAACCCTTTACAAATAATTCAATAATTCAGGCACTGAAGTGGATATTTTGGCCTGTGCTTTTCATTTGGGCTACCCATCACATGTTATGCATGCATGCAGGATTTTCTCTGTGTTTAGCGCTGTAAATCAGTGGAAAATGAAAAGAGTTCCTAGGTGCTGGGCAGATAAAAAGAAGGCAAAAGCAATTTTGCTTCTGCACTTCCCTTCTTGGGGCTTTAAAGTTTCTGATTATTAATCTGCCGTGGGAAGTTTCTGTCCTTGCTTTCTCTCCTGTCATCTTGAGGATAGAGGTGTTCCAGGAGACCTACTCTTTCTAAATCTAACCTTTCAATGGCTAAGCAAATACTGTAGAGGCTGGGAAATCAACAAAACAAAAAGCTTGCTTTCACCACTCCTTACCAGAAAACAAATATCAGTAGAACATTAAAGGACAAGATGTGTTGTGGAATATTATGTTAACTATGTAAAGATGTACTGCATTTGTTTATGTGGCAGAATCTTACCTTAAATATAAGAAGACATGTTATATTTGTTTATTTGCCTTTGTTATGATGTAAAGATGTGTTACATTTGTTTATGTTGTACTTACACAATTATGTAAAGATGTGTTGATTTGCCTACCTCTGGCACCTGTTTGGTTTAATAGAAAGCTGAATGGCCAATAGCTGGGCAGTAGAAGATAGGCTGGGCTAACAGACAGAAAGAACAATGAGGAGGAGAGAGGAGAAGAAGAAGGGAATGAAGGAGAAAGACAGGGACATACCCAGGGCCAGAAGTCAGTCAGCTGCCAACCAGACACAAGAAGCTGGGAAATAGGATACACAGAAAGAAAGAAAGAAAGAAAGAAAGAAAGAAAGAAAGAAAGAAAGAAAGAAAGAAAGAAAGGAAGGAAGGAAGGAAGAAAGAAAGAAAGAAAGAAAGGTAAAAATCCCAGAGGCAAAACGTAGATAAAGAACTGGGTAGTGGTGGTACACACTTTTAATCCCAATACTCAGGAAGCAAATGCAGGTGCTCAATGAGTTTGAGACCAGCCAGGACTTCCAGGGAGGGTTGTTACACAGAGAAACCCTGACTTGAAAAACAAAACAAAACAACAACAAAAACTAAGATGAGGCTGAGCACTCATAACTAATAATAAGTGTTCATGTCATGATCTGGAAGCTGGTTGGTGGGAAAGAAAGCCTGCTACAAAGACAGATCAGGTAGTACCCTCTGCTGTTGAGCCATCTGGCACCACAGGCCCAGGATGAGGAGAAATCGTAAGAATTATTGCCAATTTCTATGGTGCATTGCTGTATAGGTTTATAGATGCAGCACAAAAGTGCCAAGTTCATGGTTGGGCTTAGAGCTAATGAAAATATAACCAGGGGTGGGTCTGGAGGTAAAGTTGTAAAGAAAAAAAGAGAGAGAGTAGTAAATGTCCCCACCTCTCTAGAAAGTAACTCAGATAGGAAAGATCTAGAAAGTCTAGGCTGATTTCTCACTGTGTTTTCCATTGTTTTCTGCAACCATCCGGCTTTCATCTCACATTCTGAGAAGCAAGCTCCCTCCAGCTCATTTCCTCTGAGCATGGGCTCAGAACCCCCAGGTATTGATACCAAGCAGGGTGCTGGGGCTCTCATGTCAACTCCACTATAAGCCTAGTGCAGGAGAGCAACAGCCCTTCTCCTGGAATTTATTGAGGATAATCAAGGATATCACAAACTGTAAAGACCATGAACCAATGCACTTAATATGCCCCAATCAGACACATATCCCAATATATTGTTAATATAGCCATGGGATTTTAGTGACCATATAACTTTTACATTATCACTACAAACATTTTCATAAAATGTAAGTAACTGTGATTCTACAGTGCTTAATTGCCTCTTGTGAATTGAATTAAATAAGCACACATAAGCATAAGGCAAAAGAATTGCTCTCTTGACCCTTGCTAATGGAGCAGAGTATAGCCCAGGGACATAGAAGACCACTGTTTGGGAACACTGGCTTAAATTTTCTGTGCAGTATCTTCTGTTGTCTGCAGAGTTGTAGAAAGGAAAGATCATCTCGAAGAGCTAACTCTCAGCAGGGAATTCCTGTTGCCATCCCTTGGGCTTCTGGTTGGAATGCCCAAAGGGGTTTGAAAGTCACAACCCTTTTGTGTCTCAAACGCCTTGAACATCCACTGGCTCCCAGAGTCCCTTTCTTTGGTCCAGCACTGTTCCTTGGGGCCGTCTCATTTACTTCCTTGGCAGATGGCAAATTTTGAGGATCTGCACACTAATTCAAAAATCTCCTCTGCCAAGTCCTATCCACACGCCTGATTTTGTCAACTCTATTCTCCATCGTTCTCCTCCACAGTTGAAACTGGAGTAAACATGCCAGCACTTCTTTTAGTTAAAGTTAAAATATCAACAATTATTAATAACACCCAACCATTTCTTTATTATATTGGTGAGTAGCAACTGCCACCAGGACAGCCAAGACACTCAGCATCTGTCAGGGAGATAGATCTAGACACACAGCCTTATGAAAGAAACACACTAGGGTGTGTGAACTTGCCCAGGGGTCTCAAGGTGGCACCAAACAGTGGCTCTCAATCTTTTTAATGCTGTGACCCTTTCATATATTTCCTTATGTCGTGGTGAGCACAGCCATATTATTTTGTTGCTATTCCAGAACTGTAATTTTACTACTGTTATGAAGTTATGAATTGTAACATAAATATTTGATAAGCAGGATATCTGATAAGCGATCCCTGTAAAAGGTCATTTTACGTCCCTCCCCCCCCCCAAGGGTCACAACTCATGGGTTGGGAACCACTGGCAGAGCAGCACATGGATAAGACTGCATCATTTTTGTTGCTTGATCGTTTGAATAAGAGCTTTGAAACCTATAAAACAATGATCTTAAGGCATTAAAGAAAAATAGGCCTGCTTTTATTTACTTGGTACTTCATTGTGTTTTATACAGAAGACACTATTCTAGGCACTCAGGGAAAAGACGCAAACCACTCTGCTGAAATCCCGTGTATATCTGTTTAATATTGAAGCAACAAAATTTTAATGACTATTACAGATGAAAGCGCTCACAATTCACATGTGTAATTTAGAAGGAGAAGATAGAAAAGCCACTGATTGCTGCTTTGCAAGTCCGCCTCGTGCTCGAGGGCTCAGAAGTCGCTGTCTGCTGAGGACATCTAGCAAGGGCACACAGCAGTGGAGAGGAGGGTTTTCCCGAAGGGAGTTGATATTCAATCTGTCAGCTTCTTTGAAAAGAAACAGAACTGGAAATAAAGACTCATGACAGGGGGATGAAGGGAAATTACTCCCTCTAACCCTGGCTCCGCTGAGCCTCGACTGCTAGACGCGGGGAAAAAGATTAAGCCTGCGTGTGGGTACCGAGCAGTCCTAAGGCAAAGCATCCCTCTCGCTGGAGCTTTGGTTTAAATAGGAACATTCCCCTCGAGTTAAACATGTTAATGCTGGGTCCCTGGGCCTGCACATTGTTTTAGGGAATTCTAAACACTTAAATGATAAAGTCTTGTTGGCAAAGCAGATTCATGGTTGCGGGTCTGTTTCTCTGGACCCCTCTCTGTCTCCCTCTGCCTCCTGCCTACCATGTGGGGAGTCATTTTACTCCAACGTGTGTTCCCAATGTGCTTGTCTCCTTCACCACAGGTCCAGAAGCAGCAGGACCAAAAACTGCATACTGTTACCTCTGAATCTCTAGACCAATGCAAACCCTTCCACTGTGCCTGCTGTTCTCTTGGGTTAGAATGATGCGAGATTAACATTAAGCAGACAGGAGGTGGCTGTGGGGAGTCATCTAGGGGTATCTTTTTTTAGGTAGCAGAGGTGGCTTTCTGTGTGTCCTGAAACAGCCTCCTCTAAGTCAGTTTCGCTGTATATACCCACCTCTACTAAATCTTCACATAACTCATTTCCTTTCGAGTAAGAATATAGCCAGAGCTTAACTATGTTAAATATGGTCTTCAAGCGGGGCAGTGGTGGTGCATGCCTTTAATCCCAGCACTCGGGAGGCAGAGGCAGGTGGATCTCTGAGTTCAAGGCCAGCCTGGTTTACAAGAGCTAGTTCCAGGGCAGGCTCCAAAGTTACAGAAAAATCCTATCTCGAAAAAAAAAATCAATTAAATATGGTCTTCAAGGCCAACATATCAAAGTAAAGGTCTCTAAATGATCTTCTGAATCAGAAGTCTTCAGCTTCATTAGGGTACATTTTGTAATTACTGTTTTGCTTTGTTTTTTTTTTTTTTCTGTTGGACTGACATTGGTGATGGAAGCTATTGCTTTGTCTATGTTAGGTAAATGCTCTATTCATGAACTACATCCCAGGCCCTTTTTTTGCTTCTTAGTTTGTGGCAGGGCCCCCACTAAGTTACTCAGATTGAGCCCAGTACTCACTCTGTAGTCCAGGCTAATCTTGATCTTTTGCCTTAGTCTCCAGAGTAGCTGATAGTGTGCACAGTCTCATTCTAAAACAAAATAATTATGTTACCCAAAATGTCATCAATGGCCCTCCTCCATGGTGAGCAATGCCTCCTCCATGGTGAGCAATGCCTCTACCCAGACTTGTAAGAGATGTGACCCAGGCTTGTGTAGAAGGCCATGCTGGCCATCTGGAACCAAGGGAAGTTACTGACAGGGGAAGAAACTGAACATATTGAATGAACATGCGCAGTTTACTATGGGAAAAATCAGCTCCTGAAGTGGAAATAAAAATACAAAGGAGGTGTGTTAAAGTTATGAAAAATATCAGGCAGAAACAATGCAAAGGGATGCAAAGGCTTTAGCTCATGGTTTCAGGAATTTCCTTTTTCAGCCTGTTGCTTTGAGTCAGGATTAGGGCCGACATCAAGGAGGTGGTAGCACTTGATCAAACAGAACGTCCTTCCTCTCAGCAGACAAGGAAAAAAAGAATAGGACATAAAGGAGGAAGTTAGGGAAGGACAGGCCTTATGTCCACACACCACTAACTAGCCTGTTTCCCTCAGCTAGGAGCCACCTCTTATTAGCAATGCCACCATCTTATAAATCCATCAAGGCATTAATCCATTCCCTAGCTCAGAGCCCTGGGCGTGGAGTCAGCAACTCAAAGCCTGTCAGCTCACAACTAAGGGTGTAGGGCATGAGCGAGTGGGGGATGTTTTGAATTTGAGCCATAGCCAAAGCAATGCCTCTCTTATCTTCCTGGGGATTTCAAGAATCATGAAAAAGGCTCCAGCTAGCCTTTTCAAATGGAGGATCAATCTCTAGGTTCCAGAAATCCTACCCAAATCTCAAAAGACACAACCTGCTGGCGTACTGCTGTTACACACCCTGACGTGGAAGGACAGAACTCAGTGACACTTTGCCTGGAGTCACACCATTGTCACTGTCCTGTTTGTATGAAATGAGAGAAACTTCCCCCGACTTCAGTGCACGGCTTCATAGTTTTTAATTGAAAATTCTTTGTTTTCCCATGCCACCACCTTAGCCAGCCGCCATTTCAGCATTCGTCTGGAATTTTAATCCTCTCCACTTGAAATATCTGATTCTAGACTGATGTTCAAACTCCATTTCCCCGAGCCTTTGATTCTGACTTGGTATTCATCCATGCCCATATGTTTTCTGCTGTTTCTACACAATAGATGGTTGCAAGGATCTTACTGCAAGGTACAGATACCAGCTTACTTTGTCACAGCAAGGATGACTCTGACGCTGGCTTGCTCCAGTTGGCATGTTGCTAACATGTCTGTCCTGCATCCCAGTTACAGATCTATTCATTCCACAGTGCTGTAAGTAGGGTTATGCCTGTTACCAATTAAGATGCAACAAGTGTGGAGTTTCATAGCTACAATTTGCAATAGCATCAAAATATAACAAATCCCTTGTTTATAATAAGCTTTCAGTGTGTTTTTTTTTTATGATTAAAAAAAACCCCTCATTCAGAGTTTTCAAAGATGACCTTCAAAGTTGTACCTGAGAGCCATGGAGAACTGAAGGGCTGAGTCTAAGTCATCTTCCTGCATTTTAACAAGCCATCCTGTGAACACTTTATGTGTTGGCAAGCTAAGACTTTCCCATCTTCCAGAGTGGCTCGTTGATGTGGGTAAACTCAGGGCCTGAAAATGCAATTTTAAATAGAAAAAAAAAACCAAAGAGAATATGGAAGAGTGGTTTATTAAGAATGTATTATATTCCGTGCTAATGTCAATATAAATGCAAAGTAAAAACCCAGCTGGACTTGAATGCCTTGGAAAGATTCTGTAATTCTTCAGAATTTCATTAGTCTAGTCACAAATAACTGGGCTGCTCGGTGTGACTACCCCACCCCCACACCCCCACCCTCCCACCTCCATTCATCGCTCATTTTAAATAGTTTTAATGGCTTTGGAAGTATTCATGAATTCCGGCTGCCTCACTCTCCTAATCATGTTGTCGGCTTAAAATTCACATTTAATTAACCTCTTCACCCAAGGCATAAATCAATAATAAAACTCCAAAATGCTTGCCGTACCAATAGTGATTTCCATTTGGAGGGAAACTGTTGAAAATTAGACATGCAGATGCCCGAAGAAAAGTGGAGAACTAGAGGTGTGGAGTGTGAGCTAAGAAAAGACAGTGTTGGGGAGAATTTGAGAGAGAATATCCACTTATTTAGTCTTTTGGTGACAGCTACGTCTTTAATATGGGTCTGGAGAATGTCTTATCTAGAAAAAAAATAGAGGCAATATGCTACTGAAATGGAAACTAACTTCTTAGGAGAAGTTCAAGATAAAAAAAGAGTGCCCTTAAGAAAAGGAGGAAAGACCGTGCGGCCTGACAAATCTAATTCTAGTTGTGCCAGGGATGTATTTGACGTGTGACCAGCAGTATGAACCTTAACACCTGCAAGAATTGGTCTCCCTGCCTATCGAATGGAAGTACAGTTTAATTCATGGAGGAGACATTTCAAAGGTATGTGTGATGTGCATGTGTGCACGCACACACACACACACACACAAACACACACAGGAGCTGAGAGGCATAGACACTCATTCTTGATTGTATGCAAATCAGGTTTACTTTTCTCAGAAAACTGGTCACATCCAAGTCTTCTTCCTGCTTGGTTGAAGGGCTCCGTTCATTTACATGGGAATGCATTTAGAAAGGTGTAATTTACATATCAGGAAATATACCCATATCATGAACACACTTAATTCAAGGAATGTTAGGAGGTTTAAGGGGTATTAGACTCTCACTGTGGCATGTTTCTGACACTGGCTTCTGCTCAGTTGCCATCCACACCTCCCGTTTCAGCAGCGGGTTCATCTGCTTTCTTTCTCCATCCTTGTGTTTTTATTTTTCTGGAATTTTACACGAATAGAATCAAGAACCATACAATATTGGTATTAAGGCTGGCTGTTATCATTCAGAATATTGTTTTTGACATTCACCCATGCTGAGCTGTGCCTTACATTTTATTTCTTTATAATTGAACAATGTTTCTTTGTTCTGAGGTAGCATATTTTCTCCATCTTTTACCAAGTGATATATATTTTGTTTTGAATTTGTGAGTATTATGAATACTACCACTTTTAAAGCATGAGTAGAAAATTTTGAACATTATATTATTTTTGGGTAGAATTGATGGATTATATACTGTTTATTTTTAAACCTTTAAGAAAAAAACCATTTCAATATAATTCTACTATTTTATATGACTACCAATATTATTAATTAGTATCCTACGTAGTGTTTGGTACTGCAGTTTTTTATTTTAAGCATAATTTTTTTATTTGTTCTTAAGAAAGGTCACATCATGCACCCCAATACTGCTCATACCCCAGGCCCTCAATATCTCCCCCCACCCTGTAGTGTTCGCACAAAAGAAAACTTTAAAAAAGAATTTATTAAAAGCAAAACAAACAAAAACCCATTTTGCATATCCATCTTCCCTACCTGTCCAAACTCTTCATCCATCTTAGTGCCCTTCCCATCTGCAGTCTTTTTGATCAGTCTGGGTCGTGCTTGGCATTCTCCTAGGAACTAGTGCTGATGAGTTTCCCTTCCTGTACTTACTGGCCATGGAGACACATGCTATATGAACTGTCTATTCAAATGTT
>NC_022032.1:5321362-5323574 GCF_000317375.1 Microtus ochrogaster
TCTTCCCTACCTGTCCAAACTCTTCATCCATCTTAGTGTCCTTCCCATCTGCAGTCTTTTTGATCAGTCTGGGTCGTGCTTGGCATTCTCCTAGGAACTGGTACTGATGAGTTTCCCTTCCTGTACTTACTGGCCATGGAGACACATGCTATATGAACTGTCTATTCAAATGGTTTGCCCGTAGTTTATTTAGTCATCTTCCTGAAATTTCATGTTTTTCATACATTCTAAATGGATGTCCTTTAAAAAGGCACATAATATATAACGACATATAATATATACTTTATATATAAGGTATATAATATATAAAGAAAATATTCTCTCAGACCTGTGATTTGCCCTTCTTTTATGCCACTGATACTTTTTAAAAAGAAAAATGTAGCCGGGCTGTGGTAGCACACGCCTTTAATCCCAGCACTCGGGAGGCAGAGGCTGGCGGATCTCTGTGAGTTAGAGGCCAGCCTGGTCTACAAGAGCTAGTTCTGGGCTAGGCACCAAAGCTACAGAGAAACCTTATCTCTTGGCTGGTGGATGTGGTTCCAGGATGGATGGCTACTCTTTCTGTGAGTTTAACAATAAACTCAATATAAATAAACTTTGGTTATGCTCCATTCTGGGTTATTTTGGAACTCTTTTGTATATCACCAAATTGGTGCCGACTGTCTGGGGCACAGATCCACATAAGACCTATTTTTAAAAAAAAGAAAGAAAGAAAAAGAAAAAAGCAGGAGCCAAGCACAGATTCACGGTAGCTGCATTTTTTTTTTAAAAGATAGATTCTGTTTGCTAGAAGCAAGCAGAGGCATGATTCCTTTAAGAGAAAGCTTCCTGACTCAGCATTAGGAGAAAAAAAAACTGTGCAGCAGATAAATTTGGGAGAAATAGCCATGTTAAAAGCGTATCTTATCCATGACACAACTTCCATCCCTGTTCTTCTTTTTTTCCCCCTGAGCTCAGTTGAGTGGTGTTTCCATCAGTTACAATAAAGATTTCTTAGTTAAATTGCTTCACTTTCCCTTCCATTTTCTTCATGAATTTTTACCAGTGAGTTCTAGACAAAACTGTGTCATGTTCAAATAGCTTATAAAAATGTATAACGAATCTAGAAATGAGTGGAAGTCCAAATGGGAAGAGGACAAACTAGACTCTCTAGTGCCATTGCAGAGGAGACTTTGAGCATAGACTGTATGGTAGTGATAAGTTTATACTCTCAGAACAATTATACACTATTTTATTATGACAGGACATGGTTTTCTTGTTATAGGAACATCTATATGTTGGTTCCTGTCTTGAGCCCTTTTGCTGTCTGGGAATCCGAATACCAGAGTAGCTAGCAAGTTGCCTTGATAGGAAAGAAGGCACTGGGTATGGAGACTCAGCATGCCTGTTGCAGGAAATTTCCTTGTCCACCAGGAAGCCTAATGCCTAACTGTCTAACCTGTCACCAAGATCCCCTCCCAAGGGAAATTTGATTCTCCTGGTAGAAATCTAATGACTCTTGATTTATCTTTGTTTAGTCTGATCTTACCTTTACCCTACTCTGCTTCTGTCTTCCTCTTGGGTGTCTTTATTGGTGTTCCTGGAGATAAGCTATGATAGTTCCCGACTTTGCAATCATAAGGTCAAACTCAGAACATCACTGAAACTGGACTTAAGTTCAAAGATATATTACTTCCAGAGCCCTGAATGGGTGAGGGGTGGGGAGTGCCTTGAATAAGACTACTATCCTTTCTCTCTTTGGTTCTCCAGAGGCAAGAATGAAACGTCTAAAGGACCAAAAGGAAAGGAAAGAACAGTGAGTGAGACAGAGATGGGCAATATACATGAAGGAATGGCGTATGAGCACTTTAAATTCTAGGGCAAATGTTTGAATCAGCCACTAAAATCGGTTGTAGGAAAATAGAAAGCTGTGTATATTAGTTGGGAAGATACTTCTCAGTTTTTAATCTCTCACCACTGCTCGGACCATTGCATTTGAAGTTTTGCTGATGTGTAGGCAGAACTCTTACCTGTTGTGTCCTTGTTTCAGTGCTGTACTTAAGTGGTAGCATGTGTTTATAAAACAGAGTGCTTCCAGGTTCTGGCTATGACAAACAAAGCTTCTATGTACATAGTTGAGCACATGTCCTTGTGGCACGATTGAGCATCCTTTGGATGTATACCCAAAAGTGGTATTACTGGGTCTGAAGGAAGGTTGTTTCAACTATGTTCA
>NC_022032.1:5323674-5325848 GCF_000317375.1 Microtus ochrogaster
AAAAAAAACTGTGCAGCAGATAAATTTGGGAGAAATAGCCATGTTAAAAGCGTATCTTATCCATGACACAACTTCCATCCCTGTTCTTCTTTTTTTCCCCCTGAGCTCAGTTGAGTGGTGTTTCCATCAGTTACAATAAAGATTTCTTAGTTAAATTGCTTCACTTTCCCTTCCATTTTCTTCATGAATTTTTACCAGTGAGTTCTAGACAAAACTGTGTCATGTTCAAATAGCTTATAAAAATGTATAACGAATCTAGAAATGAGTGGAAGTCCAAATGGGAAGAGGACAAACTAGACTCTCTAGTGCCATTGCAGAGGAGACTTTGAGCATAGACTGTATGGTAGTGATAAGTTTATACTCTCAGAACAATTATACACTATTTTATTATGACAGGACATGGTTTTCTTGTTATAGGAACATCTATATGTTGGTTCCTGTCTTGAGCCCTTTTGCTGTCTGGGAATCCGAATACCAGAGTAGCTAGCAAGTTGCCTTGATAGGAAAGAAGGCACTGGGTATGGAGACTCAGCATGCCTGTTGCAGGAAATTTCCTTGTCCACCAGGAAGCCTAATGCCTAACTGTCTAACCTGTCACCAAGATCCCCTCCCAAGGGAAATTTGATTCTCCTGGTAGAAATCTAATGACTCTTGATTTATCTTTGTTTAGTCTGATCTTACCTTTACCCTACTCTGCTTCTGTCTTCCTCTTGGGTGTCTTTATTGGTGTTCCTGGAGATAAGCTATGATAGTTCCCGACTTTGCAATCATAAGGTCAAACTCAGAACATCACTGAAACTGGACTTAAGTTCAAAGATATATTACTTCCAGAGCCCTGAATGGGTGAGGGGTGGGGAGTGCCTTGAATAAGACTACTATCCTTTCTCTCTTTGGTTCTCCAGAGGCAAGAATGAAACGTCTAAAGGACCAAAAGGAAAGGAAAGAACAGTGAGTGAGACAGAGATGGGCAATATACATGAAGGAATGGCGTATGAGCACTTTAAATTCTAGGGCAAATGTTTGAATCAGCCACTAAAATCGGTTGTAGGAAAATAGAAAGCTGTGTATATTAGTTGGGAAGATACTTCTCAGTTTTTAATCTCTCACCACTGCTCGGACCATTGCATTTGAAGTTTTGCTGATGTGTAGGCAGAACTCTTACCTGTTGTGTCCTTGTTTCAGTGCTGTACTTAAGTGGTAGCATGTGTTTATAAAACAGAGTGCTTCCAGGTTCTGGCTATGACAAACAAAGCTTCTATGTACATAGTTGAGCACATGTCCTTGTGGCACGATTGAGCATCCTTTGGATGTATACCCAAAAGTGGTATTACTGGGTCTGAAGGAAGGTTGTTTCAACTATGTTCAAAGCAGCTTTGTTTGTCATAGCCAGAACCTGGAAACAACCTAAATGCCCCTTGATCGAAGAATGGATAAGAAAAATGTGGTACATTTACACAATGGAGTACTACACAGCAGAAAAAAATAACGACAGCTTGAATTTTGCAGGAAAATAGAGGGAGCTAGAGAACATTATTTTGAGTGAGGTAACCAACACCCAGAAAGACAATTATCACATGTTCTCACCCACAGGTGGATTTTAAACATACAGCAAAGAAAGCCAGCCTACCAATCACAATTCCAGAGAAACTAGACAACAATGAGGACACTAAGAGAGACTTACATAGATATAATCTACAGGGGAAGTAGAAAGTATAAAAAGACAGGATCTCCTGAATAAATTGGGAGCATGAGGGCCTTGGGGGAGGGTTGATTGGGGGAGGGTTGAAGGGGGGAGAGGAGAGTCAGGGAGGGCAGCAGAGAAAAATGTAGTGCTCAATAAATATCAATAAAAATGTTAAAAAAAAAGAAACAGAAAACTAACCAGCTTTGCAGTGAAAGCATAGACAACTCAGTTTTCAAAGTGCAAAGAACGGAAAGCTCAGCCACAAGTGGGACATCTCTGTCACTCCTGTCCCTCAGGGAATATATGGGAAGAGGGGCTGGAAAGATTGTAAGAGCCATGGGTTAGGAAACACCCTAGTGCATGTATTATAAACAAGACAGAATCACTGCACTTAATGAACTTACAACACATGTGATTGCCTACACAAAACTTGTATAAGATTAAGTCAGTCAACATTCTATCATAGTGAATAGAGGACTTCCAAAGTCCA
>NC_022032.1:5326100-5328049 GCF_000317375.1 Microtus ochrogaster
GGGCAGTTGATGGCTTCTTGGGGCAGAAGAGTCAGTTTTAAGAGGTGTCTCTGGCAGGAATACTTTGGTGAATTGTCCCATACCCATGAGTGTAGTAGAACTCAGTGAGCTATTAAGAGAAAATGGATACACAGTTTGGAGGAAGAAAAGGTGTTGGTGGTAGATACAGGGGTAGTTAGAGCAAGGTGTAGAAGATGAATATTATCAAAATACATTGTATGCATTATGAAATCCTCAAACAATTAATATAAATACTCTTTTTGATTATTTGAATATATCTAAAGTAAGACTCATTTGCACTAGGACAGAATAACTAGAATCAGACTCACACTCCTAACTGAAACAATTAGGGAACTAGGGGTCAGG
This sequence comes from Microtus ochrogaster, assembly GCF_000317375.1. Lineage (NCBI taxonomy): Eukaryota > Metazoa > Chordata > Mammalia > Rodentia > Cricetidae > Microtus > Microtus ochrogaster. Next base: position 5,326,467 of record NC_022032.1, read on the forward strand.
ATATGTAATACCGTGGTTGTCAAACATTGCAGCGTAGGCAGTTCTGGCTTGTGATCCATGAAAGAAGGGCAACAAATGGTATAAACACAAATGATATTCATCGGGTTGTTTACAGGAGGAAGTGCAATAGGGTTTGCCCCTCAATGGTCATCAAAGAGGATGGCATTAGCGGTAAAAAGGTCAAACCCACCTAGAGGATGTTAATCTGTCATAGAGGGGGAACTGCATATCGACAGACAGGGCAGCAGCACCCCTCCTCCAGCTAAAAAAATGACTGTATAAGACAATGGAAATAACCATGGGAAACAGTAAGGGCAGTGAATCATAATGTCATGTGGGCTGGAATCATTGAGCATCCCATCAGACAAAATGGAATGACTTTTTAATACTTAAGTCTTCAGGTAGTGCTCTGAGGAGACATCATTCCTCGCCCATAGGACCTTGAATTCGCTCTAAGCAAGCTTAAAGGCGATATCTGAAACATTCCAACCGACATCAGTGTTTTAACTTCACCAGAGAAAAATGTACAACATCATTTAAAGCCATAAAAGAAACCCAGATCCCCAAAATATATAATCCACAATGGCCGACTTCCAAAAGAAAATTACCAGATGTTACAACAAGCAGAAAAATATTATACAGCAGAAAAATCAGTCAAGATATACTGACACAGGAATGACAGGGATGATAAATTTAACAGGTGCAGATGTTAAAGTAACTATCATAAATATGTTCAAGATGTTGGAAAATCCATCCAATAAATATGATTAAAATAGAAATAAATGACCAACAAGATCCATATAAAATCTCTATTAAGTTATAATACAATATTTGAAATAAACAATATATTCAGTAGAATTACAAGTAAACTACACACTAGCTGTGTTTAATAATGATTAGACAAAAAATGACTTCAAATATCTGGAAGTTTTACAAATTGTGAGTGATAAACATAAATAAAGCAATTATTATACAACCTTACTAAATTGTTTAAATAAGTTGTACCCAAGATAATAAAAGCAATAAATGAAGCTCAAAAGGCCAGGTTCAAAAGGCATCTACAAAGTTCAAAGGTCAAGGATGATAGCATACTGCCCTTAAGAAACTATGAGAACCAGAGAAGATGAAGAAATTTAAAATGATTCAAGAGAAGAAGCAAGAGAACATATCAATACAAAACATATGTATAGTGAAACATCTTCAAAAATAGAGGTGAAAAAGCTACTCTTAGAGACATGAAAGCTAAGCAAATCTACTGTTAGCCATTTGACCCTACAGAAAACCATATAGGAAACTTTTTGGGAGAAGAATATATCCAAATCAATGGGAAATACAGTGAAAAAAATATTTTCATATTGCTTGTTGTATGGGCTCTTCTTATCCCACTTGTATGGGCTTAACCCCTTCCTATCTGTAAGGGATTTACAGCAGTGTCCTACTTTTTTTTTTTTGAAGATGCCTCAAAGAGATTTTATTTAATGAACATAAGACCCTCAATTATAAATTGTCCCCACATTTCAGATTTGACCAGTAAACCTTTCAACTTCATTATTCTTTCATGAATCCTGGTTCTTCTTAGTGTT
>NC_022032.1:5328879-5332794 GCF_000317375.1 Microtus ochrogaster
GAGGTAACCAGACCCAAAAAGAGGAGCAGTGTCCTACTTTAAAGACTCTGCTTAGATTCAGGTCAAAAAAATTCCCGAAGAAAAGCTTCTGTGTATGTATGTGTAAGCTATGTATGTGTGATATATATGTATGTGTTCAATGCATATGTGTGTTGCATGCATGTGCATTGAGGCACACACCCATGAATATGCATCCACCTACATATGACCCTGCCCTGTGGAGGGCAGAGGTCAATGTTGGGTTTCTTCTTGTTTTGTTTTGCTCTCTGTGTTATATTTTGAAACTGCAGGTGCAGTTATTTTTCCCCAATTTGAAACTTCCTCTTTGAATTATATCACAAAGAGTTTTTAATTCATGCATGTGGAAGAAAAGGCTAAAAAACATAAATGCACAAATCTAAATATCTTGCTCCTTATTCCAGCCCTCAGATTAATAAGTGAAACAGTTGTGCTTCATTTTAGGATGTAGTGGCCCAAGTGAGAGTAGGCCATCTTCTTAAGCTAGATGTCTTCACCTGATTTTGCTGATATAATCTGGAGCTGTACAGTTCATATTGAACAGAAATTATATTGGCTTATGATTTTAGGGACTGAGAAGATCAAGGATTAAGTATCAAACACTGATGAAAGCCTTCTCTCCATAGTAAGAGATATAGAAGCTGGAAGGTCAAGGGAGGCCAGAGAAATGCCAGAATGCTCTTTTATGCAGAATGTGTTCCTACAGTTATAGCATTGGTGCACTCATGGTGGTGGATCCTTGGTGGCATGACTTCTTTGAAAGGACTTTTCTCAAAATTCTGTTACTTTGTTAATTAAACAATAGATTTTAGAGGAGACCAATATTCAAATAATATCTTCCCACAAGCATTAGAAGTGAAACCTTAGAGCTCTTTCCTTGACTTTTGTATTTAATCAACTGGTCTCAGGTCCTTGGAAAGATAATTATGGATGGTTGAAAATCTAAATCTATTATCCAAAGTTTGTATTTGTAAGCCTCTAAAAAAGTTCAGGTTCTAAAAGAGGGATCAGGGCTCTGTCTTCTATTATTTGGATAAATTAGACAAGGATGTTTTGGTGAACTTGGGGCAAACTAAATTTTGCCAGTAGCATTGTGTTTTCGAAAGCAGAAACTTTATGGGAATATTGGGAATCATCTCACGGCCAAGGTCTTAAACTAGAAGGAAATATGCTGGTGTTTATCCATTTGTGATGGGAGTCTGCAGTTTTTATAGGTAAAAGGTGAGGCTAGCCTGCAGTGCAATCAATAAAGGTATCTCCTGCAATGCCCCTCTCATTAGAAAAAGGAGACATTGAGAATTCAGCCCCAGAGAATGGTGGTTGGATCTTGCCAGTGGCCAAATATTTTTTCTTGTAATTCAAGTAGGTGAATTTTAGATCGTTTACAAACACTACACATTTTTTCATAAGTGGCACCCACAACCTTAATAAGGCATTGAATATTTCTATTGAAGCTAAAAGATAAACAATGATTAATAGTTTGAGTAGACGATGAACCTAGTGAATCCAGAAGCAGAACAGCCATATTTGGTTTTCCCCTAGGTCCATGTCTTAGCTAGTTTCAGGATCTTGACTACATGAGCAGTGTTGGGTACGGATTTCATCTCATGGAGGGAGCCTTAATTCCAGTCAGGTAGTCGCTGGTTAAGCCTACAACTTTTGTGCCTTTTGAACGAGGGTATCTTGCAAGCAGATCACCATTGTAGAGCACAGGCTGTGTAACTGGGTTGGCAGTTGTCTTTCTCCTCTATTAATATACAGAGTTCTTTCCTAGAATTCTTAAAAACTGATAGAATATGAAAAATGTTAGGCTCTAATTTCAAAGCCGTAAAAAACTGAACATTTTTATTGAAATACATTTTTATGTTTATATTTGTTAAAGATAAGAAAAGAAACACTATTCTTGTTTGCAAAATATATCTTGATTCATTAAACTTAAGTAAACAAAATAGTAACTGACCATGAGGTGTTTCTTACATTTGACTTGTTTTACCTTTGCTAAGGAGTCTCAAGAATAGGACACCAAGATAAAAAAAAACCCACACACAAACAAAAACAAAAACCCAACAAACAACAACAATAGGGTTAACGATCTGGTAAATGAAGCTTCCTTCAGCCTTCAGAGATAGCTTCCTTATGACCTTTTACCATGTGAGGATGTAATGAAAGCATCCTTGTTATGGTTTGGCTATGAAACACCCTAATTTCTAAAGAAGCATGCATTAAGGACTGGACCTCAGCTAGTGGTGCTATTTGGGGACATTGGAATACTTTATGAGGTGGTACATAACTGGAACAAGTAGCTCACTAGGAGTGTGTCATTAGGCAGTATAAATTTTGCATGCCTTTCCTCCAAACATGAGCCAAATAAATTCTTCTTCTTTTTAAGTTGTTCATATTAGACTTTTTTTTATTACAGCAATAGGGAACTGATGAGACCAAAACCCCAAAACCCAGTGCCTCATTCTTAGACTTCACAAACTCCAGAGCAGTGAGGGAAAAGCACATTTTTACAAATTAAACAATCCTTGGTATTCTGTTAAAGCAACATAAAATAGAGTAAAGGTGAATTAATCGCTGTTCTACTGAATCTTAAATTACTGAGCTAATTAGCATCTTGGACATTTGGGTCAAACCAACAATATGAACCAAAGTTTATTTAATGTTGCCAGATTCATGGATCCCAGAAAACCTTGCATAGCCTCTTCTTGTGGTTCCTTCTGAGGAGAAGCACCCTGGCTTCGAGATGGTTATAAAAGGCTTAAAGAAATCATGAAAATAAAACATATAATCTTTGAATGACAAAGAATTAAAATAACTTAATAAAAGTTTGGTGAAATTTCAGCATAGAAACAATACAGTTAACAAAATTATGATGTTTCCATTAAACAGAGTATTTCAAAAATAACTGGAACACCATCACTGGTAGTATTATGCCAGGTTATATATCATAGACACTGAGGGAACTAGTATATCTACAGAAACTCCACACACCTTTTGAAATACATGTGTTAATGTTTCCCCGTACAAAGCTAACATGGATAATTTTAAGCCCTTCTTGTTATTTGGCAGTGTTTTTTTTTTCACATAATTCAACTTAACCTAAATAATTTTAACCTTTTCTATTCCAGGGTTAAATGAGCAATCCATTTCAGAGTTTCTAGGGGCTTTTGGAAAACCTCAAATTCAGCAGAGATCACAATTTATTTAGGAGTTAATTTGGGGGCAAGTTATTATAAGCTGTCCAAAATTTCAAAAGGTTTGAATATTCGCTAAGATGATTCCAAGTAGCTGTGGGTAAGCAGTGATTTATTTGAATGAATCAACAAAGAAAAACTTTAAAGACAAATATAAGAGGTGATGTGATTATAAAAGTACTTAAGTTTATCACTGGTGGGAATACTCCTCTCTTAAAAAGCCAAGGGCATGCCAATGTCCAGGAAGAACAGGGGTCTACTCTGGGAAGACATCAGTGTCTTTGGTTAATTTCCCAAAGGGTAAAGATCTCTTATTATTAAAAGGTAAATAGATAAATAAAATTTTGTCATTTTAGCAAACAGAAAACTTTAAATTTGCTTTTATGTGTAGTTACTGTTAATATGAAAGTTCATTGGAAAGTAACCAAATAAACATATATAATTTTAACTAGATCTAAAGACAAAATACAAAATTCCTCTTTATCTAATGATTTGCAACTTGTAGAGTTTGCAACTGGCATCCTTGTAGAGTTTCATCTCACATTTTCCTTCATTTTCACTTTGAATAACCAGTCATTTTGCTTCAGGACAAAATTATTTTGCTTTGTTCTTTAAAAAATACAATCTATATTTCTTGTATACACTTCTTGTGGCCATTGTTCTCCACCATAATTTCTGGTAGTTCCATTTACATATGCTG
>NC_022032.1:5332894-5343191 GCF_000317375.1 Microtus ochrogaster
TGTGTGTGTGTGTGGTGTGTATAAATGTACCATTTATAACTTTTCTCCAAAAGTTAGAAAAAAGATAATTGAAATTATCTGTCAAATTTTAGCATTTTATAGCAAACTAGCAAATTTTACATGTATTCTATGGCACAATTTTTAGAAATACACTATTCTTGAAGTACAAATTTTCACTAATTTCAAAAGAGCATGTTTAATAAAAGAGCTATAGCCTTAGTTCTCGGTACTGCATAGCAACAAGAACCCAAAAGTAAACAAAATTATAAATTTCTAATACTTATTTAGAAATGACCTTCACAATAATTAGTTTCTATTGCCTTATTGACTTAATTTGACTCTAAACTTACACCATACCAAAAATACAATGTGGAGATTTGTTTTAACACATTCACTGAATTTCATACTGGTAAAATGAGATTTCTGAATATGAGATTTTATTAAAATGACATGTATAATTTCTATAATCTTAAACATCTAGCAAATATAAGTTTTTTATCTTGCTAATAAATGAAGAAAAGAAAAAACTATTTTTCAGGCTAAATATTGTTAACTCAGAAAACAAAGCTTTTTAAAATTAACTAATATTAAATTTTTCTAATATGTCAAAGATTTACCCAAATCCAATGAATGTAAAAATGTATATATTAGTTTCTACACTTATGGGATTTTCTGAATACTGCATTTAAGTACTCATTTTCCTTTATATTAATTAAAATAAAATTCCATAGGGAAATTCATGAATTAATTTGGCAACATCATCTATGTATTTATGTGTACGTAGTACGTACATACATACGTATGTATGTATGTATGTATGTATGTATGTATGTATGTATGTATATCTCCTAACAGGTAGATGCAAACAGCTTATAGCTCTCTCTAAAGCTCTCTCTAAGCTTTTCTCCATGATCAATGCAGTCATAAATCCAATAGTACAAAGCAAAAACTCATCAGTTTATTTATATAAAAATTCATCAGCTTATTTATATAAGCACAGACTGTCATTTCTTTCCCACTTTATGTTTTCTTCCACATTGTGTTTCTGGTTTATGGAACAAGTTGTTACCTGTTCAGTATGGAAGACAACGCTTTCTATTGCAATTTATTGAGGAAATAGTGAAATTTAAGGTTTTGTTTTATACTGACATATAGGCTGTGAAATAAATTTAGCCTAGGAACTAGGCATACCTCCATGTTCATAGACATACTACTATCCAGGCTCTTTCTATCAAGGATTTCTTTGGAGCTTCAGGTTATTTCTTTCGAATGGTCTTACTATTGGAAACCTAAGTGTGGCAGAGAGTGCAAGGTCAGGAAAGTGACAACTAATGAATGGAAGGAAACAGAATTCAAGCTGCAGGCTTCAGTCAGCATCCCTTATTGGAGATCTGGGTTCCTTTTAGTGGCTTCTTAGTTTTGTGGACAAAATAATTTTAAAGCAGACTCAGTAAGAATCTGATGGATCATTTTATTAGAGCTTGGGAGGAAACAACAGGGCAGGCAAGCTGTCAATCTTGGCAGTTGATATGGAGCAAAGGAAGAAGATACTTTTGTGTTAGGGAGCAAAAAAGTAGGCAGATCTAGCCATAGAGATCAGCAAGGTGCTGCACTGGCTTTGGGAGAAAAGTCATCTTCAAAAAAGCATGCTGACAGCATAAGCATGCTCATGGCTTTGACCCGTATCTACAAGAGAGAGAAAGGGAAAAGGGAATGTTACAGTTCTTTTGATTACAACTCTGAAAATTGGAAGGGTTTATTAAAAAATTATTCTTTCCATCTCTGCAACCTGTCTTTGGTTGAATCAACATTCCCAAGGCTCTCTCTTCTGGCCAGGTGACTGACAAGCCAAGCTTGACTCACTCAAGGAAGGGGAGAATGGCAGGTAATAACGTGGGTGGTGTGGAATGTCGGTCTAGAAGCACAACTCTGATTCTGTTCTTTGGAAGAGGAGGTCATTTTCTTCTAATGGGTCCTTAAAGGTTCGACTGTCCCCTCATTTTCACGTAATGTTAAATTCTATGGAGAAACAATGATGAAGCTCCTCTTCTTATGGAAAGAGGAGGTGGGATGCAAGACCGATTAAGAGGAATTGGTCCAACTTCAAATGCTTCAGAAGCTGGCAGTATTGTCTAATTGCCTAGCCTAGAGAAGTCCCTATAAGGGAACAGGGCAGGATAAAGAGGCCTTAAGATGACTGACTGATGGACTGACCAACTGTTCTGGATCCGTTTCCTGTTGCTGTAATAAAATAATCTCGCCAAAGCAACTGAAAAATTAAGGTTTTATTCTGGCTCATAGTTCAAAGGTACAATCCATCGTGGTGTGGAAGTCAAGGAGGAAGGAACTGGAAACAGCTGGTTGCATCACACACACCACTGGGAGGCAGAATGTATTGAACACCTGCTATTACCTAGGTCCCATTTTCCATTTACAAGGTCCAAGACTCCAGCCAAGAATAGTGCATAGTGGGAAGGTCTTCCCTCTTCAATTAATGTAAACAAGATGATCCCCCATAGGCCTTCCAAGAGGCCCACATCTTGTAAGCAATCCCAGAGACCCATCTCTCAAGTGACACTAATTTTTTTCAAATTGACAATTAAAACTAGCCATCACAACTCCACCATCAACTGGACACGCCGTATATCACTTTTAAGCCATAACATTTTCCTCCTTGTCCTCATAACCTCATGACCATGTTAAAATAAAAAGTGCATTTAATCTAATTTTCAAAGTCTCTAGAAATTTTAAATGTTCAGTTTGTTAACTGTATTCTTCTATCAATGGAAGGTACATACTTCCAACCTGTAATAATGCACAATAAATATCCACTTCTTTAGCAAAAGGAAAGAATAATCAGATCAAAGCAAGACCAAAGCCATCAGGCAAAACAACATGTCTCATAGTTCAGTGGCTGGAATCTAGAATGCCTATGAAAGGTATTGGGCTCTAAATGGCTTAGAAAGCTCCATGCCTCCAGTTCCGCTATAGAGATGGCATGAACCAAAAGAATTTACGAATCAGACTGTCAGAAAATGATGCAGCAAAAATCAAATAAAAACTACTAATTAGAGAAAAATACAAAACACCCATGATAGGAATTTATTCAGAACACAAGAGGAGCACTTACAGCTCAACAAAATAAAAAAGTACTCATAATTGAAAATGAACCTTGTGTAAGAACAGAGACAGTGTTGGCAAACAGGTCAATGACAAAGAATTCATCATGACCCCTGAGAGAAATGAAAGTTGCCCTAAAGTGTAAAGTCATGAAAGCAAAAGTTAAATGACGTTTTGCTGGCCACTTTGGGTTAATCAGTGAGATATACGCACCAATGTGAATCTTCCCGTATTGCTATTGAAAGGGCTAAATGAAAGAACCATTTTGAGAAGTTAACTTGCCAGTATCATAAATTTCAGGGTACCCTATGCAACTCATGCCTCTTACTTCTAGAAAATTAACCCAAGGAGATAAAAGCATATGTTGTCACAGCTGCGCTGTTCACAGTAGCTTTAGAAAACTATAAACAGTCAACTCAGTTCAATGCCTATCACCTACTGAATGAAAACAGGAATGACTGGAATATGCATGCAACAGAGTGCTAGTTAGAGATTCTGCATGCGTCTCTAAAGCATTATTCTAAAAGAAAAATACATAATGCATTCACACTGACACAGACTTTATAAATCCACTTATGAAATGTTAGAGAAGTTAAACTCCAGTGACAGGGAGTGGATTAATCGTTGCCAGGGTCTCTATATGAGAGAGGGGACTGACTAAGGAGAAAATCAGTGGACTTCAGGGTGGTAGAAAAGTCCTACACCTGTAGAGTAGCACTTAATATCTGGAAGAATTATCAGACTCCTGGCATGGTACTCTTAAAATTGGTGGTAGTTACAATATTTAATTTGTATATATATATATACATACATATATATATGTGTGTGTATATATATATATATATGACAAAAAAACTACCTAGCTGAGTGAAATGCCACATGTGTAGAATGCTCTTTTTATAAAGTACAGTTGTCCCCAAAGCAAAGTTGGTCAGTAGTCAGAAGCAGAAAACTGAAGGAAGGGACTCTTAGCTGGGGAAAATGAAGGGTGTGCACAGAAGTCTCAGCATGGTGCTAATTGAGACAGAAGCAGCTGTTGCTGCTGTCAAACCTTTGAGAAGGTGGTATACCACAGGCGGAAGTACAGATCAGCATTGGAGCAGTTTAGAGAGAGACACACGTATGTGGATGGCCCATGAAAGAAAATCAGTGTCTGACACTACAGCTAAGTTTAAAGGTGTAGGGAGACATCAGGATTCACAGCTGGCCTCAATGAGTTCTTATTTTAATGGAGAGCCTTTGGAATGATCTATCTCCTGCCAGAATTTTGAGTTTCCTTTTGTAACAAACTGGATATAGTTATAATCACCTCAAAAAACTACTTAGCATCTATTATGTACTAGACCTTTTGTTAAATATTGCAATGACCAAGCCATGCTTACTCTATAGAGCATAGTTGGAAAGAACAGAGAAAATAAAATAGTAATTGCAGCACATAATATATATAGAAACCCACAGTTAAACATTAGTTGGAGCTCAGGAAAGTCTATCTGGGGGAAAACTGTATGAGCCAGAGGGGTCAAGGACACCATAAGAATCCACAGAATCAGCTAACCTTGGTTTTATTGGGTCTCTCAGAGACAGAGTTGGCAACCAGGGAGTCCGCATAGGACTGATCCGGACACTCTGCATGCACACATGCTTCAGTTGTGTAGCTCGGTCTTCTTATGAGACTCCTAACTGTGGGAGTAGGGCTGCCTCCGACTGTTTTGTTGTTTTTGGGACATTATTCATTATACTGTGCTATCTTATTCAGCCATAATAAAAGGGGAGGTACTTAATCTTACTGAAACCTTATATGCCATATTTGGTTGATATCCATAGAATAGCTAACTTTTTAAAAATAGAAATGGAGGAAGAGTGGACTGGGTCTAGACATACACTGCCTATGCTGTGTACATACTCTCACTGACCACTAAGTAGAACAGTGTATGTTCAAGGATGCTTTAAAAATAAAGCCAGTTAAACAAGGTATAGGTCATACGGCATCAGTGACCTCCTCCGTACCATCCATTCACCATCCAGACACAGAAGACATGCCTTCCATCACTTAGAGTTAGAACTGTTACCTGTACATGGTGATCCGAGGGATGTTAAAATGCCAGCTTCTCCAAAAATATTGTTCTATTAAAGCTGAGAAGGACTTGCAACTCTGGTTACTCTTTTTACTTAGAATAGGTCTGGAAAACTTGAAATATTACCTGAGTGGAACAAAGTGTTGAAAAACAAACCATTAGCAGAGCAATGGTCAAAAAGGACTAAAAGTCTCAAACCACTCTTTGTTGGGTAAAGAGGAAAGTTTGAAGCTAAGGACAGTTGTGACTCGTCTGCACCAGCCTTTCAAATGTTATATTCCATCAGGCCTCAGATTTTGATACATAACCAATTCACTACAAGTTTGGAATCAAACCATCTAAGAACTACTATCAGAAAGTCATGTTAAAAATCAGAAGTTTAAAACTGTAGAATTGCTAAGTGACCATTGCAGTGACCGGTGAAACTCATTGGATTGGCCCAGTGAGATACCCATCTGTCTATAACAAAGTGTCATAGATTGGTCAGGTAATAAAGTAACAGAAATTCATTTTTTCATTGTCCTAGAGGCTAGAAAAAAGATCAAGGGGCCAGTAGATTCGATGTCTAGAGGGAAGCTTACTCTGTAGTTTCAAAGATGGCACCTTCTTTCTTTGTTCTTCCCCATAAAGTGTATTACCAAGCAAACAAATGGTGGCCACTTTGGAAAGACAGTAGCCCTACTTTATGATCTAATCATCTTCCTAAGCTCTCATCTGCTGAAACTGTCAACTTGGGAATTAGTATTTCAATATGTAACATTTGGGGTGTCACAACTATTCAGATCATGACACCCTCTTTCTGAGAAAAAAAGTCCCATTCCCAGTTGGTATATCATTTTCTACCTCAGTGGCATGTGAATTCAAATGGCAAGAGAAGAGAACACTGCAGTTTGTAGTCTGGTTCAAGATGGATGCAGTTGCTCCCTGCCTGAGTAGTCCTCACCCTCTGCCAAGGAACAGCAGACCTTCAACTTCAAAACAGCTTTCCAGTCTCTTTCACGGCAGCGCTCTCTTATCTAAATAATATTGAAGATAGATTTCAATGATCAGTTTCATTAGCTTGGATGATTATTTTCATTAATTGTTGCCATATTAAAAAACTGCCTTCTAAGGTCAGTTCACAAAAGTATTTCTTTCTTATGCAGAAGTACAGAGGAGATTCAGAAAGATATGCACCCATTCAATTTGGGGCTCAATGTACTCCCACTGAAAATTATAAGGTTCTCCCTGCAGTGAGATAATTTGAAAAAAGTTCAGTAGCTTCCCCAAGGACAGGGCATTTATATTGGCCTCTCTCACAAAGACACACTTCACCATGGGAGTGCTTACAACTGTTACCTAAATTAGCTCTCTCCAAATGTAGCTGACAGAGTCAAAGCTGCTCGTCCCAAACACTTCCTATGAGAAACAATGACACTTTTGATTTCACCATACTGCTTCCCTATAGGGTGACAGGATCATCTTCTAGAAATGTCAAAACACCAATAAATAATCAACGAGCCAGCAAAGATCTTAAAAAAGTGTCTAAACGTGCTGTAAATCTTAACGTAAATGCTAGCTATAGGAGGTGACATGTTTATAATTGCGTTGATCATGGTACGCAAATTGAGGGTTGGAATAAAAATGCAGGAGTCCTGAAGGTACACAGAAAAACACAATTGGAACTTGAGCTGTGTTTTGTAAGTGCAATGTACAATCTTCTTTGCTTTTGTGTAGCGTATGACACTGGCAGATGTAATGACATTTCCAGGTGTCGGTGTTGAGGCAGAGACACGTGCTTTTCCATCCTCTTTAGATCAGTTTCTGGATAATGCCTTTCTGATGACAACTGGGCGGCACCAATATGTGAGTATAGCAGAATTTCATCAGGCATCATTACATTGACATTTTTGTTTTGTTTTGTTTACATTAGTTTTAGGCATTAGAAAAACAATTACTTTCTTTTTTAATTCTTTTTTAGTGAGCTATACATTTTTTTCTTGCTCCATTCTCTTCCTCTCCCCTCCCCTTTTACCCTCTTCCATAGTCCCCATACTCCCAATTTACTCAGGAGATCTTTTATTTTTCTCCTTCCATGTAGATTAGATCCATGTATGTCTCTCTCTTGGGGTCCTCTTTTTTGTCTAGGTTCTCTGGGGTTGTGAATTTTAAGCTTGTTTTCTTTGCTTTATGTCTAAAAGATTATATTGAGTTTCTTTGCTTTATGTCTAAAACATCATATTGACCCAGAAAGACAAATATTATATATAGTCACAGTGACTTTTTTTCCCCCAGTCATGTTTCAATCTATCCTAGGTTTCTGGGCTATCCAGCCTCTGGATCTTGGCATTCCAGGCAGTGCTGGTGTGGGCTCCCTCTCCTGGCATGTGCCTCAGACTAGACCAGTCATTGGTTGATCGTTCCCATAATTTCTGTGCCCCCCCTTACCCCAGCACATCTTGTAGGCAGGAATTCCTTTGATCTCCTTTTGTCATATTATTGCTCTAGCCAGAAAGAACTACAAGGACTATGTTGAATAGATATGGAGAGAGTAGACAGCCTTTTCTTGTTCCTGATTATAGTGGAATTGCTTTGAGTGTCTCTCCATTTAATTTGATATTGGCTGCTGGCTTGCTGTATATTGTTTTATTATGTTTGGATATGCTCCTTGTATCCCTTGTCTGTCTAGACCTTTATTATGAAGGGCTGTTGGATTTTGTCAAATGTTTTTTCAACATCTAATAAGATGATCATATGGATTTTTTTCTTTCAGTTTATTTATATAGTGAATTACATTGATAGATTTTTGTATGTTGAACCATCCCTACATGTCTGGGTCGAAGCAGACTTGATCATGGAGGATGATTTTTTTTGATGTGTTCATGGATTCAGTTTGCCAGTATTTTGTTGAGCATTTTTGCATCTATGTTCATGAGTGAGAATGGTTTGTAATTCTTTTTCTTTGTTAAATCTTTGTGTGGTTTCAATATCAGGGTAAATTAGCCTCATAAAAAGAGTTTGACAATGTTCCTTCTGTTTCTATTATGTAGGACACTTTGAGGAGTATAAGTATTAGATCTTCTTTGAAGTTCTGGTAGAATTCTCCACTGAAGCCATCAAACCCTGGGCTTTTTTTGATAGGGAGGTTTTTGATGACTGCTTCTATTTCCTTATAAGTTATATATCTATTTAATTTGTTCACCAGATCTTAATTTAATTTTGGTGTGTGGTACCTATCCAGAGAATTGTTCATTTCTTTTATATTTTACAATTTTGTGGAGTACAGGTCTTTGTAGTATGTGCTTTTTAATCTCTGGATTTCCTTGGTGTCTGCTGTTATGTCTGCTTTTCATTTCTGATTTTGTTAATTTGGATATTATATCTCTGCCTTTTGATTAGTTTGGATAAGGATTTGTCTATCTTGTTGATTTTCTCAGAGTCAACTTTTTGCTTCATTGATTCTTTGTATTGTTTTCTTTGTTTCATTTTTTTTATTCCAGCCCTCAATTTAATTATTTCCTTTCATCCAGTCCACCTGGGTGAGTCTGCTTCTTTTTGTGCTAGTGTTTTCAGGTGTGCTGTTAAGTCACTAGTATGAGATTTTGCCACTTTCTTTATGTAGGCACTTAGTGCTATGAACTTTCTTTCCTCTTAGCACTGCTTTCATATGTCCTATATGTTTGGATATGTTGTACCTTAATTTTTTTGAATTCTTGGAAATTTTTAATTTCTTTATTTATTTCTTCCTTGACCCGAGGGGGGGGGTCGTGGTTCAACTGAACGTTGTTCAATTTGCGTGTGTTTGTAGGCTTTCTGAAAGTATTGTTGTTGCTAAGTTCTAATTTTAAACCACGGTGATCAATAAGAATCAGGGGGTTACTCCATTTTTTTTTGTATCTGTTGAGCTTTGCTTTGTTACCAAGTGTGTGGTCAATTTTAGAGAAGGTTTCATGAGGTACTAAGAAGAAGGTATATTCTTCTGTGTTTGGGTAGAATGTTCTGTAGATGTCTGTTAAGTCCATTTGAGTCATGACATCTGTTAGTTCTCTTATTTCTCTGTTAAGTTTCTGTCTTGTTGACTCGTCCATTGGGGAGAGTGGGGTGTTGAAGTCTCCTACTATTAGTGTGTGGGGTTTGATATGCCATTTAAGTTTTAGTAATGTTTATTTCACATATATGAGTACTCTTGTACTTGGATCAAAGATGTTTAAGATTAAGACTTCATCTTGATGAATTGTTCATGAGTATAAAGTGTTCTTGTTCATCTCTTCTGATTGATTTTAGTTTGAAGTCTATTTTATTAACTATTAGAATAGCTACAGCCAGTTGTTTCTTAAAGTCCATTTGATTGGAAAGTTTTTCCCCAATCTTTTATTCTGAGGTAATGCCTGTCTTTGAGGTTGAGGTGCTTTTCCTATATACAGCAGAAATATGGATCTTGCTTTTGTATCCATTCTCTTAGCCTGTGTCTTTTTATAGGTGAATGAGTCCATTGATATTAAGAGGTATTAATGACCAGTGATCATTAATTTCTGCTAATTTTTGGTGGTAGTGCTTGTATGTTTCCCTTCTTCGGGGTTTCTGGTGTGAGGTTATCTGTTGCTTGTGTTTTTTGTGGGTGCAGTTAGCTTCCTTGGGTTGGAGTTTTCCTTTTAGTACTTTCTGTAGGCCTGGAGTTTAGAGAGTTGGCCTGCTCTCTGGGGTTCAAGATGGTGGTCTGGCTGCTGGGGTTCAAGATGCTAGCCTCTGTTGGGGTAGAGGCTTTTAATAGAGATGTGAGATTGGATATGGTGATAAGGAGAGGAGCGGTGGTTGGGGTTATGTTGGATGGTTGTTGGCAGGGTTGGAGAGTAGCTTACTCAGTTTTCAGGGAGCTGGCCTGGCCTATGGTAGTGTAGGAGGCTTCAGCCAGAAGTTTGGGCTGGAATACAGTGATAAGGGGAGGATGAAAGGTTGGGGTCATTCTGGGCTGGTGTGGCACAGAAGGGTTGGTGGTTTACCAGGTTTTCAGGGAGCTGACCTGCCCTATGGTGTGGTAAAAGGATTCCACCAGAGATGTGGGTCAGGATATCTTCCTGTGTTGCTTTTTTTAGTGTTTTGTCAAGACAATAGAAGTGAAACTA
>NC_022032.1:5344722-5352209 GCF_000317375.1 Microtus ochrogaster
CCACACTCTCCCACACCCTCCATTCCTAAGACAGGACAAGGCACCCTGCCCTATGGCAAGTCCACGGCCCTCCCTACTACATCTAGGTTGAAGAAGAGATCCAAAGAGAATAGGATCCCAAAAAGCCAGTACATGCAGTAGAGACAAATCCCAGTGCCACTTTCAGTGGCCCCTCAGTCTGCACCAACTGTCAACTACATTCAGAGAAACTAGTTTGATCCCGTGATCATTCACTCCCAGTCCAGTTGGAGTTGGTGAGCTCCCATTACCTCAGGCAAACTGTCTTAGTGGGTGAACCCATCATGATCTTGACCTCCTTGCTAATAGTAACAATTTCTCTAATTTCAGCCAGCTTGATTCTCCTGTACATTGCCTGCTATTTTGTTTTCTGCAGCTAGCACACCTCTTTCTAGCAGTTATTGTTTTGAATTAACCATCCATTCTTAGATGAACAGGAGAATAACATTTTAAACTTCTTCATTTTGATTTAATAAGATGGAAAACACGAGAAAGTAAGCCTCTTCCTTGATTATTTCTTCCTTCATTTCTTAAAAGAAAAAAAGAGGTTAAATTTGCCAGAACTAAAAGGCAGCTGAATTTTCTCTAAAATCAATAGAGTGTAGTCACAGTATCCACAGTGAAACTTAAGAAAAGCTCTTGATATTTAATGCCCTGATATGTTAGTCATTCTGTCTTTTCTATCCCCCAAAGATTGCCCTTAGGCCACAGCCTTTAAAGAGCAAAGTTCTCTAGACCTCACAGAATAACAGGAAGGGGCATATCGACTAGTCTGGCTAATTATGATGTATGATGAGAGATTCTACTTGGAAGGTCATTCTTGCCAGAATAACCAAAGATGAGATGCCAGGATTTTCTTTTTTAAGTGCATATAAGCAGCAGCATTTAATTGCTTTTTGTATTATTTGTTTTGAGACTGGGTGGCACGATACCAATTCTGGCTTCAAAACCCTTATGTAGCTATAACTGGCCTTGAACTCCTGATCTTCCTGCTTCTACCTCTCAAGAGCAGGGATAACATCTGGTTTATTTGTCTTTTAAAAGTGCCTGTGAATAGAGTATTTACTTCTTCATTAACCACTGTCAGTTCACAGTTACTCAGTTCCTTATGGATATAAAAAGAAGTTAGGAAATTATTTCCAAGAAGACACAAGTTTATGCTCATGGAAAGAAAACAAGCTGTAATGGGGATCCATTTTTTGAATTCATTTTTTAAACTGAATGAAGAAAAGGGCGAGATTTGAGATAAAATTATTGCTTTAATTTTAAATACGCACTATACCTCTGTGGTGTTACAAAATCCCATGGAGAAAACATCCAGCTAAAACCACCACGTACAGTATAGTGAGTCATTTTTGGCTTACTAGTGAGTCATTTTTGGCTTAATTTGAGTTTGATTTTGATATTGTTGCATAATAAATCTTCATCAGTTCAGATCCCACTGATAAGGAACTAAAAATTTACAATATGAATTGGACTGAAATTGAACTAACACTGCTATGAAATAGATGATTTTTTTCTCAGTAAATTAATGATATGAAGAGACTTGTATGTAAACCTTTAACCCAATAAATGAGAACAACTTGATTTCGAACAGTGATCAAGTCAACATATTGAGGCCAAAACAAGAAAATGCTGTTTGTTCATCACGTGCTAGCAATTTGCTCTGGTGAACTCTAATCCTTCTTTTCTTGAAATGTGGGTTCTCTTAATGATCATCAGGTCTTATTTCATCGTCTTCCATTGCACTTGGTTATGGACAACAGTTCTACTCGTTAAGACGCAAATATTGTCACAAATGACTAATATATGCACCCACCTATCCTTCTGGTATGAGGGTAACCAGCCATTTGAAGTTACATATAGCACTTTCTCATCTTCCTTGTCCAAATGTGAACTAGGCATATGCTCATAGGCACACATGTAATCTTCCTACTCTGCTTCTATACCCCCCTGTGCTCAAACAGGAAGAAGAGATAGAGAAGACATTTCTGTATGTTTCTGTAAAGTTTGTCATAGCAACTATCCTAGTTTGGGTTTATGGATGAGTGATGCTTTCATAGGTCATACTGCGAAAGATTCATCCCAGGAAGTTCCTTCAAAATTAGCAATTCTTATGATTTTTTTTTCAGTCACATCCTTCAACTGAGCATTATGTGCTATTCCCTGTTTGTTCTGTTGGCTCAAAATCACAATAGTACTCAAAAGTTTACAGCCTCAATATCTTCTATCTATATCTTGATTCTTTTATCCATGGAGATACCTTACAATACGGCTTTACCATCTACCAAGTTTGTTGGGATTAAGCTAGCTCATGACTGAGATCATGTCAAAGCATAACCTAATGTCAGACTTCCCTTTAAGTAGATCATCAGCATATAAAGGCATTTTCTTCTAGATTCTCCATGGGGCAGTTATATACAGTAATGATATTAATTAAAACACTTAACATGTATACTTAGTTTTAAAATCATATTAGATATTTGAAATCTATACTTTATTATGTTTAAGAAATATGAAATAAATTCCAAATATTGTAACCTTAAGTGAAAATTTCAGTGGTGTTGTCATTATTTGGTATACCTTATTAAACAGTAAAATGAAAATCAATATTTTGGTAGAAATAAATATCTATGTATTTTGATTTATCCATAAAATAGATCAGAGAAATCATTGTTAATATCCAAATGAGCTATTAGAACACAATTATTAGCTGTATTCTGTTTGCTTTATCCTATTCATTATAGACATGTAGCAAGGTTTCAATGATTATGCTTTAACTGAGAATGATGATGCTGCTGTACATATTGCTGTATAGTATTTACTTTATCCTGAGTTCAAATCCACACTGTCTTAGAAGATTATTTCATTGTTAGTGGTGCCATCCCTAGGATAGTGGTTCAGGGATCCACACAAAAGCAGGCAAACAATTCATGATGAGCAATCCAGTAACAGCATCCCTCCATGGCCTCTGCATAACTTCCTGCCCTCACTGTTTTTGATGATGAACTGTTATATGGAACTGTGAGTGAAATAAACCCTTTCCTCTTCAAGTTGCTTTTGGTCATGGTATTTCATCACGCAATAGTAATCCTGACTAAGACACAGACCAACTATGGACTGTCTAGCTTACTGACTTTTTGATATTTTTAGTCCTGTCACTGGGTCCATAATTGTACTATATAGCTTTAATAGCAGGAACAGTACTGAGGAAAGAAAACACTGCTCTTTAAAAAATGATATTCTAAACACATTCACAACAGAAATATTTGGCCTTCAGTTGCCATCAGAGTAATGTCCCAGAATTTATCCTTTTTTAACCCTTCACTGTAGTCATCAATTGCAATAATTTTACTTTCAGTAAGTTCATTTGTGCTTTATTGTTTTTTTTTACAAGGTGGCTGATCAGTTCAAATTTCATACCAATCATAGCTGTGTTTTGCTTCTTCTTATCTAGAAGGCTCCCTGCTATGTAAATCAATGTTTTCTAATCTTTATTTCACTTAGAAAGAACAAAATAGCCCAACTCACTGCATTCATTGAAGGACAGCTTTTCCTGACAGAGCCATCATCAAAGGCAGTATTTCTAATCTAGTTAGCAAAAGAGCTTGCTAACTAGAATACTAAGTTAATGCTATTTACGAAGCATTTCCTTGTCCAAATCACAGTAACCTTAAACAATGTGATCTCCGGAAAAGAACAAAAGGATTCTTAGTAATTAAAAGCATGGTGTTATAAAGTTAAAATCAGTGTCTCTTTCTCATGTAATCGAGTTCCATTAAATCTCCAAGTTTATAGCTTTACTACATGCAAATGAGAATTGAGTGGGTTAATATAGATCTCAAAAGTTCTTAGCTTTATGTATTTTCTATGAACTTCAACAAATGACATTTAACTGCGGATGTGAAAGCTCTAGGAGGGAACTGTAACTGCATTTATATTCCTAACTTCATATAGTTCCCGACCATAAAGGAAAGGTCATTGTCTCTAACCAAGTTCGCAGTTTCAGGTGGGGAACACGTGGAGAATCAATAGAAAAACAGCTCTCTGAGCTAACTGGGCCATGCACTGGAGAGGATGGCTGTAGCGGAACACCCTGGATTCTTGGGCTCTTTGCTTTTAAAATCCTTTAATTTTTGAATCAGTTTACTTTGAATCTGCACAATTTAGTGATATCCTTTTTTAAAAGATGGGTTTATCACAAGACCAACATTTCCTGTAATCTAAGCGTATACTTCAAACATTCAAAGCGTGTGGTGCTCTCTCCTTCGCTCTCTCCCTCTGCCCTATTAGTCTCTCTCTAGTCCTCTCAATTTTCCACTTTCTTCATCTCAGATGCCAGGGATGGATGACTAGGGCCTTGCATGTGCTGAGCAAATGCTCTGTCACTAAAGAATACTCTTTCAGAAAGATTTGCTTTGAAGGTGAGGTAAAGAGATTGACTTTCAGAAAACAAGATGCGCAAGGATATAGACAAAGTGAGCATAGGACTCTATTAAAAATAAGGTTATGGCCTGAACCTACCTAAAAGACTTAGCTGTAGTTTCTGCTCTTTCGTTTATGGATGAAATGGTTGTGCCTCAAGGCTAAGTATAGATAAAACATGCTCTGTATATGTCCCAGAGACCAAAACAATACAATAGTTTGGCTCCTACTTATTCAAAAAGAAAACAGATTTAAATTAAAGAGAACACAAACTTCTTATTACTAAATGGAGGTATTAAGCTACTAAAAGACTCCATAGAGAGTATTATTCTTAAATAATAATGTACTATTAAAAAGTGGCATCATCACACACAGTGGCCTCAGTGTCAGAAAAGGATATGGTTAACCCCAAGAGAACAAAGCAAATGCATTCACGCATGCAGGCTATATATACCTGACAGTCTGATTAGCCATGAGTCTTGACCCATTTGATCTTTTGGGCTCTCCATCTTATCAATAATAAAATGAAGAAGCATGTCTCTACTAAGGACAGTCTCTCACAACCACTGTTATTCTGCATCATTCTATTCTAAACAAGTTCATCCTTAAAGCCTCCCATGAAGGCTTTGATGCTTTGCTAACCAAAAACTTGAAGAAAATCAAGTGAGGACATCATGCAAAATAGGTTTCAGACAGAAAGGTCAAAGAAAATTCAGCGCATGGGATTTGACTTTGTTGAAGCAATTTTTTTAGTTGTTCATGTGTTTTGACTATTACCATCTCAACCATTACAGAGTTACAGTAGGGATTTTAAAAACCTTGTGATGTGACTTTTTTTCCTGGAGATACATGAACACATCTCTTTCCCTCTCATACACGGTACCAATGACAGACCAAAGAAAAGACTTTATCCAAGTTTCACTTGGTGGCCCAAAATATGTATTGTATTAGGGTAACTTACAGCAGTGTGAGTGATAAGGCAACTCGGAGAAGTATAGGTTGTCTGTGAGTAGTTCCAACACTGAATCATTCAGCCCAGCATGGAAGACAGCTTATGAATGTACAAGCTGAAGCTTCCTGCACAGCTTGCAAGCAACTCTACCACTTCAGGTCCTCTTCTTGCTCGGCAATTGCTTTCTACTCAAGGAATCTCGGGGAGGGCAGTCTTGTGAATAGTGTATCCCTGTGCTTCCTGAGTCTCAAGTGTTTCCTTAACTTCCTCTGACCAAAGAGCTTTCCTTCTCCCTCTAAGAGTTGTGATACTTTGAAAGTAATTGGTCCCCATAAGTTCATAGGGAGTGGCACTATTGGGAGGTGTGGCCTTGTTGAAGTCGATAGCCTTCTTGAAGGAAGTATGTCACTGCAGGGGCAGGCTTGAGGTCTCTTTTGCTTAAATTTAAGTGTCATAATCCGTTTTCTGTTGTCATCTGACTAGATATAGCTTGTCATGTAGGTCTATAGACCACCATGTTCTCTGCTATGATGAGAATGGACTGAACCTCTGAACTGTAAACTACCACCTCAGTTAAATGGTTTCCTTTATAAGAGTTGCTGTGGTTGCAGTGTTTATTCAAAGCAATAGAAACCCTAAGAGTGATAAATTTGAATACAGTACCTTTGCAGCATGTTCGAAAACTTGAGAACAGAAGAAGAAGAAGGGGACAGGGTTGGGGCAGGAACAATACTACACTTTGGGAGAACGTTAATTTGAAGTAGTAAATGTTCTTGGGACTAGAGAGGTCTCGGCAGTTAAGACATGATATTTTTCCAGAGGACCCAATTTCATTTTGCATCCCTTACAGGGTAGATTACTGTCATTTGTAACTCATTTCAGGAGATCCAATGTGCTCTTCTGGCTTCTAAGGGCTTCGGATAGGAATGTGCTGTACATATGTACATGCAGTTAGAGCACCCATATGCATCAAAAGAAAATTAGAAGGCTTGATTTTCAGAGTCCTGTCAACAAATTCAATTTCATTATGCTTTAATATTTACAACTTGGGTTATGATATCAAAATGTTGCCTCTAACAATCTTACAATAAACTTTGAAAATTGAAAAAGCTTAAACTTAAGACTGAGAATAACACAAAGTTTTTATACTTCTTATGCAAAGTTTACTGGATGGAATACCAAGAGCCGTTTGAGACAATTTAATGAAGAGAGTTATTTTTCAGCACATGGTACATGTTCCTAAATGTCAGCTAGTCTTGTTTCCTTTGTTACCAATCCTGAGAGCATATAGTATAGCTTAACAAATACAAAGTGTTACCTAGAACAAGCAAAAATGTGAATAGGAGCACACAAATGAATAAATATGAGTCCTACATAACTGTTGTTCATCACAACAAAGAAATCATTTGAGAAATGCTGTACTTTTCATTATTTTGTCTTCTGATCTCCTGGTTAAAGGAGGCCCTGGCTCACTGGGCAGTACATCAGTCTCAGAAATGACTGTAAAGCACAGCTGCTGCTTAGTGCTGTAGTCTGTTGCCAATCACATGAGAGCAATTTCAATAATGGCCACATCTGTAAATAGATGACGTGCACAAAGCTTCTGAAAGGTCCTCTCACCTTCTTCTCTGCAGCATGCTTGGGGAGAAGACATCATTTAGTTAATCATGCACCAGACTAGAGTAGACCCAGGTAGATATTGAGGTGAGCAGTGACTGCACCGATTTCCAAGTTCGCATTCCCATAAGGAATGGACCAGTCATCCCCTCGCTCCCCATCCTTGCCAGCATGAGCTGTCACATGGTTTATTGATCTTAGCCATGCCTGATGGGTGTAAGATGATATCTCAAAGCAATTTTGTTTTGCATTTCCCTGATGACTAAGGATATTGAACATCTCTTTAAGGGTTTCTTAGCCATTGGAGTTTTCTCTCTTGAGAATTCTCTGTTAAGATCTATACCTCATTTCTTAATTGAGTTATTGGTTTTCATTATATCTAGGTTTTTGGGTTGCTTAATTTATTTGACTCTTTTAATTATCTATATATTTATAGAGGGATATTAACCCTCTATTAGATGTGTAGTTGTTTTTT
>NC_022032.1:5354610-5356188 GCF_000317375.1 Microtus ochrogaster
GTATGTGGTTAATTTTGGACTAAGTTCCATGGGGTGCACAGAAGAAAGTATGTTATTTTGTGTTTGAGTGAAATATTTTATAATTTGGCTAGGCCCATTTAAATTATAACATCTGTTAGGTCCAGCATTTCTTTATTTAGTTTTTTTTTTCTGGATGACCTGTGAGGGTGGGATATTGAAATCACCCACTATTAGTGTGTCAGAGTCAATAGGTGATTGAAGCTATAATAGTGTTTCTTTTTGGGATGCCCTTGTGTTTAGACATTAAGAGTTCAAATGTCACCTTGGAGTATATTTCCTTTAATGAATATGTAGTGTTTTTCCCTATCCCTTTTGATATGTTTTGGTTTGAAGCCTATTTTGTTAGATATTAAAATGAATACAAAAGCAGAATACATCCTTCTGCTGCATACAAGAAACATACCTCAACCTTAAAGATAGACATTGCTTCAGAGTAAAGGGTTGGGAAAACTTTCCAATCAAATGGACCTACAAAACAAGCTGGGATAGCTATCCTAATATCTAACAAAATAGACGTCACACTAAAATCAATCAAAAGAGACAAAGAAGGTAATGGGCACAACACAAAGATAAAAGAATGGAAAGGTTTATGACTTGCAAGAAGTGAAGTCACATGAAAACTAGCACCTTTTTACACAGGGAAAACTGGGATATTTTACTGTGGAATGTATACATATTTATAAAGCAGAACATACGTGGCTATAAGTACATTCCTTCTCCTTCTCCACGCTCCCCTTTTTCCTTTGAGACAATATTTTACTATATAGCCCCTGGCTGACCTGAAACTTATTAATTATATCAGGCTGGCTTCAAACTCACAGAGTTCCCTTTCTCTTTGTGCCCTAGCTCTTGAATAAAGGTGTGTATCACCATTCTTAGCATAATGCTTATGTTCTTAAAAATGCTCAGTATAATGTGTACGTTTCTGAACATATTCCATCAAGAGCATGAAGCATGTGCTTATAATGAAAGAAAACAAATGCAAATGCATCCAGGTTGAGAACTTAATATTATAATTGCCAAAATTTACTCTAGTCCTGGGTTTTTTAAAAATTTCCATTCTCTTGTTGATGAAGAAAACATATGCAATTTTATGTATATAGTTGCACAAAATAGGTAAACAAATCAAACATCTATTGATTACAAGTCATAAAATATTTGTTTGGAAACAATTCTTTGGTATACATATAATTTTATCATTTATTAAATATTAAAGCAAATTTGTATACTAATGAGACATGCTTATTTTTTCATAATAATCGTATTTTGGCTGAAGAATGTCTTCAGTGTTCCCATCAATTGATTAGCATTTTATTTTATCATCATCAATTCTGAGAATAGTGCTGTACATAAATAGGTAGTATAAAACTGGAAAAGTTATTATAGGGATGAAAATTATTAGAAATTCTGCCCCAATGCTAACTTAAAATTCACTGAGTGATCATTTATGAATCAGTAAAATCAAAACAGTTAAAATGATGACTTTTTTAGATATAACATTTTAGCACAATATAATCAAAAGATACACTGACAATGCATGCTGAGTCATGGCAGAAG
>NC_022032.1:5357622-5358085 GCF_000317375.1 Microtus ochrogaster
ATGCAACACAGGTGAGCATTGTCAGAAATATTAGCCACTTATGTCTGTGGTTTGGAATTAGTTTTTACCTGTTGTTTATGCAGGGTTTAAGACCTTGCACTGTTGCCAATGTTACTGCTGCCCTACATTCAATTACATGACCCCTCATTGAGTTGTGGCTTGCCATTTCAGAAGATGCCCCAGGGCACCTTGACAAGAGAGTCAGAGTGACTTGGAAATCTTTGTTCATTGTAAATTTCTTCAAAGTGTTTTAGCTGGGAAGAAAAATAAAATAGAGCTACAGAAAAGGCACCTTTTACAACTTTAAAGCTATGTTAAGTCTCTTAAAGGGATAGCATATATCCCAAGTATGCATAGATGTTTGGCCTCAAATATACCCCATGGCTCAGTGACTGATACTTTGGGACATATTGCAATACTGATATTGTGTGTATCAAATATATATATATATATATATATATAT
>NC_022032.1:5358185-5382761 GCF_000317375.1 Microtus ochrogaster
TGAGATATATAATATGTATATTTAAATACAGATAGATAGATAGATAGATAGATAGATAGATAGATAGATAGATAGATAGATAGATAGATAGATAGACGTATACACTCGATACTGAAACCAAATACATAAACATTTGGTTTTTGTATTTTTATATGTGAGTTAAGGTCTTACCATGAAGCCAGCAGGTCTTGACTTACAATTGTCCTGCCACAACCTTTCAAGTGCTGGCATTACATTGAGCACCTGCTGTTCAGTTCATGACTCAAGCATCTTTCTAACTAGTTGTGGTTCCTTTTATGGGAGGATTTATTGTAATCAAGACCCAAATTTCTATGTTATTACAAATCAGAGAGGTTATGGGGGGATCTAGTCAATATCCAAATTTATCTAGTCTAAAAACTAACCATGGAAATTGCATTGATGTCTGTGTCTCTAACCTTACCAATACGCCACCCTGCCTCTCCTCTCCTCAGACATTCCACAACACATGACCTTCTTGGGTCTTTAAAGGAGGAACTGTGCCTTTTGTTCCTGGACTGGAGACATTTGTAGTATCTTGCAGCTTTGCTTTTTCATATGAGTGATGGGCTTTGTCATAAAGAAAGACAATAGTAAAATCTAGTTAGCTTAATAATAATAAAAAATCAATGGACAATCAATTCTTTAAGAAGAATAAGGACTAAGACTCAAACACACAAAAAAGTTGGTCATGTAATTTTATGCTCAGAAAGGTTCACCATGTAACTTGTTTGAATAGCTAACATTGGCTTATCACGTCCAAGTTTTTCTGTTGGTCATTTTAATTTAAAATGTGTCTTGAAAGTCACATGGATCTAGAGCATGGATACCTGGGAATACATTGATTAAGGGAGAAAATGACTCTTACAGTTAAGAGTGTGTGAAATAATAAAGAGTACTGTTCAATGTTCCTTTGGTGAGGAGACATGTGGTACACATTATTACTATCTTTAATAAATGAATGGATTTGTTGGTAAATAAGTTCATAAAATATCACTGAAAACTTAAAGCTCTCAGAAGTATAATATAGTATTCTTACCACCTTATTATGCAGATGACAGAACCTTATTTTATAGCTGATAGCTTGATTGTAACTCAGTAGCTCATTCTAGTGTTAATGTTTTAGGCCCATTCCTTCCTTTTTCCTGTAACTGGCAAGTTCTCAATGCATTTTATGCATTTGAATAATATATATTAAACAATGTTTATATATTATTTTATATATATAGTGTTTTTAAGATTATTCTAGTTGTTATTGATCATAGAAAAATGAGTAAACACCGTTCTTGTTGGCCAACTGGTGTCCTAAAATTTATTTTACTATTTATTATCAAAAGCTTCAGAGCCTCCAGGACAATGACATATACACAATAAGTATTGAGCAAACAGCCATTCTTAAAAAAATAAGAATTGATAAACATAATACTGGATATTTGCAGCTTTCTGATGGTGATTGTTTAAAGCATTTATATAGTGGTCATGCAATAATGCAAATTTGGGGTTAAAAAATCTTTAAATTATTTCTGCATGCCTATCACTATATTTGAACTTTAGATACTAAATGTTATAAATAAAAGTCAATCCCATGCTTGCATGAAGGCTCTTGTTATCTTGTCACTGAAGGAGGGGACATTCTGAAGTAACATTTGCTTAGTTATTCCTACCTGTGGGTAGCATCGGCTTCCCAGTAATAAAGACATACTTGATCTCTCACATCTTCTTTCTTTTGTCAAAACAAATATTATATTTCAAACACAAATACTTTAAACAGATTTTCCAACTGTTCTAACTTTACCAAATTTGATATAAGAGTGAAGGTTATATAAACTGCTTTAGTCCTAAAATGTCAGCATGCTTTTCTCTTTTTATTATTTGAAGCTCTTAAGATGATAATTTTATGTCAGGTCATAACCAACACCAGTGTGGAGTGGCCATGCAAATTATCTTTTGCATAGTGATCTGTCAGTTACACAAAGTACCTGATTTTTGATATGGGCAAAGCTTCTCACACAGCATTAGAAAAATCACATTTCTACTTATATTTAAATAGTGTATATCAATATCCACCTCTAAGTGCCATGTAATGAATCACAGTCTAAGGAAATATACTCAGAGTTTAGCTAAGACTCTTTAATAGTGGGCCTTTTTATTGCTTTGTACTAAATAAAGCTAATTTCTGTTAAAGGCATTACCTTTGAGGAGCTTCTTAAAGGATTTTACATCCCTAGGATGTACACCTTTCCTTTTCCTGATTTATATATGTTGAATACATTAATTTCCTTTGTAGGATCCCTACCTCAAATGGATATGGAACATTGCTTTTATAATATCCACAACCCTATGATGTGGGAGTCCCCTCTGTGTGCTGTGATTAACATTAATGAATAAAGAAACTGCCTTGGCCTGTTACTAGGGCAGAACTTAGGTAGGCAGGGAAGACTGAACTGAATGCTGGGAGAAAGAAGGGAAGAGTCTGAGACACCATGGATCCTCTGCCAGAGTAAGATATGCTGCCAAAACTTAGCTGGTAAGCCACTGCCATGTGGCAATACACAGATTAATAGAAACGGGTTAAATTAATGTAAGAGTTAGCCACTAAGAAGTTAGTGCTAATGGGGCAAGCAGTTTTTTTAATCAATATAGTTTCTGTGTGAGTATTTCAGTTCGGGAAGGCCAGACAAACAAGCTGCCTTCCTGTTACAGCCTTAAGAAAGATTGCTAGAACATTAGAGCATTAGAATATTAAAGGGACCCTTCCAGCTGGTCAACATAAACCTTCAACCATATACTTAAGAAAAAATAAAAGGTGAAGTTAGTCTTCGTGTACTGGTTGGCTCTTATAACTAACATTAGATCCAACTGTAGTTTCCTGATCCTCTGTTATCTGTTATTAAATGAAGAGAAAGAACCTTGGAATTGATTTCTTTGGGGCTCAAGTTTTATGCACATTTTAAAGGTAGAGAAATTTTAGCTGGAGTTCTAGCAGATATTAACACTTTTCTTCATTGTTGCCTTAAAAGCTATGAAGTTAAAGTCAACTTCTTTTGTTGTAAAATAATGTTTTTTACTAAGCTGGAGTAAGTCCCTGTTTATATGAATTTTTGGAGCCTCTTTGTAGGACAGAACAAAATATAGAGAATGAGATCCACAGATTCATCAGGTTGATATGAACTTCTGAGAAAAGTTAAAGGCTGTTGTGAAATGGTACTCAACTTCTGTCCCCTACTTTCTAAATCCTGGTGAATGCCCAACACACAGAAGGTTAAGCCCTGGTCTTTGGTTTGGCGTATTATCTTTCTCTGATCTGACATTTGCACTAAATTCACTGATCTGCAATGATTCCACTCCCCTTTTTGAGGATTAGGTGAATTGCCTCCTGTCTACCAGGAGAGCAAGCTATTAATAACCCCTCACGTGCTTATTTAAGTGATGGGACCTGACAGCAGCCGTATCCGGGGTTAATGTTAGACACTGGTCATTTGCTGAACATGGGAGTACTCTATTTGAACATTGCCCATTTTCTTATCTTCTAGGGATGAAATAGAACAACATTTTATTTTCCCAGAGCATATGAAGCAAAGTGGGATTAGAGAATCATAATCTTTTTTCATCTTTATTTTATTTTTGAAATTAATATATATAATTACCTCTTTTCTCTCTTTTCTTTTTCTCCCTCTATTCCAATATATACAATCACTTGCTTCCCCCTAAATTTATGGCTTACTTTTCTTTAATTGTCACACACAGAGAAAGAAAAAGAGAGAGAGAGAGAGAGAGAGAGAGAGAGAGAGAGAGAACTTGTTTAGTCTGTTTGGTGTTACTTGTATGTATATGGATTCAGGACTGACTATTTGATATTTGATAGTCAGTCAAGCGGCTCATCCTGGGGAAGGTTATCCACCCACCTCTGAATCACTTGCTTGCCTACAGTTCTTTCCTTAAGGGTAGTGTTCCCTGAGATTCTCCATTATTATGTTAGCAAGTCTACTGGTTCTGCTATTGTTTGGCTGTTGTTTAGGTAGCCACATTGTTGAGGTGTCATAGGTGAAGCTTCTCTGTCATTTTCTGATACAGTCTCACCATAGACTTTTTGGTTCTCTGGCCCTGACAATCTTTGCAGCCCCTTTTCTTTAAAATTCCCTGAGTCTTACTTAGGCTTAGGAGTTGTTTTGTAGATATAGTCATTGGGGCTATAAACCAAACCTTAGAATAAGGAAGAATGGTCTGTATGACTAGATAAAAGATTCAAGAATGTATAATGAATAAATAGGTCATTCAGAGAGAATTTGGGGCTCAGCAATATCTAACATCAATGGACCCACACAGTGGGTCTTGTCCTTCTGGCTATTTAAGTGTATCTTAGTTTCAATTGCTGATTAGCTCACAGTCAAGCTTTAAGTTACACATGAGTGAGAGCAGCTACCAGCAAACTTTGTTCTGTGACCCAAATATGGCTCACAGCTGATCGGGTAAAGTTTTATTAGGACATAGCCATGAGCATTTATTTAAACACTGCCTGTAGCTACTTAAGGGCTACAATGCAGATCTGATTTGTTATGATAAAGACCTCGTAGCCAACACTGCCTAAATTATTTCCTGCTGGGTTTTGATGGAAAAGAATTAAAAAGAAGAGTCTGAATAATAGCTGAGGGTGCAGGAGTAAGACTAGATGTATGAACTCAAAGGCATTTGCTAATGCAAAAAGCCAATACTGATCCTCCGCCTCCCTTCCATCTCTTCATCGGCTGAAACAGCATCTCAAACCCAGACCATTTTCTCATTTTCACTCTGCAAAGAGAACTCCGTGCAGCACGTCAGGGAAGAAAACAAATATCCCAGCAGGAAGGAAACTGCCAAACAGTTCATTTGACTCCATTACTTTTCTCCACATGAGTGGT
The DNA here is from genome assembly GCF_000317375.1 of Microtus ochrogaster. Taxonomy (NCBI): domain Eukaryota; kingdom Metazoa; phylum Chordata; class Mammalia; order Rodentia; family Cricetidae; genus Microtus; species Microtus ochrogaster. Next base: position 5,363,102 of record NC_022032.1, read on the forward strand.
TTCAAAAGTCTGAGTCTAGCGTGGACAGCGGCATCCCGTGTTCTTTACAGATCACAGTTAACCATGCAGCAAGGAGACACCGAGGTCTTCAGTGCACAAGTTCTTACTTCAGAGCTCCCTCTTTCTCTCTCTCTCCTTCTATTCCTCTCTCCCTCTCCCTCCCCCCTCCTCTCTCTGTCATGCATGGGCACAATGACAGCCCGAGTGGACCATGGACTCTTCACTCATTTTTCAAGTCCCTGCAGGTACTGACCACCAGCTGACAAAAGTGACAGATGATGCTAACTTTCAACAGATGCCTTTCTGACCCCGAAGATAATGGGAATGACAAATAATAACTTTGTAATTACCTTAACTCCAAGGAAAGCGGAGCTGAAAAATAACCAGATGAAAACTACGGGGAACATGTGGGACTGACTTCCCCATTAAGCATGCTTAAGTGTCCCCCGTGCTGCGTGGCTCAGGAGCTGTGCCAAGAGAGCAGGGGAGGCAGGCCAATACGCACCCAACCATAAATCTTCCTGGCCCCATGATAAACAAACAAGATTTCGGCATCTGCATGCACAGCTGACGAGAGCTGGAGAAATGAAGATTAAATGGGAACCAAGGCACCATAGGTGCTAGAAGTTTCACAGTGCCTTGGATTATGAAAGTCCTCTAATTAAAAATACATTTTAAATGTTCATATTTCATTCTCGTCTCAGTTTTCTGGGACTGGCCCGTAAGAAAAAACACTAGGAAAGACAATCAATAAAGGGTATATGAAATTCGAAATCAGCAATTCTGTTTGTTGGTGATGCTGTTGGTTCAAGGATGGGCTGCGAGTGATTGTCAGGTGCAATGTGTTATCACTAATCTTGACCAACAATGGTGTGACAACTTGGGTGCTATGCTCTAGAGAGCACAGGGACTTCTGAGAAGAGTGGGGCCTCACTTGGAAGCCACTGGCATGAAGTATTTGAATAATTTCAAAGATGAGATGTGACTGGGTGCTGGTTACCCTTGTTTGGGGGCACTTGCTGTTGTTAGTTAATTCAACTAAAATTCCTGATGGGCGGTGGTGGCGCATGCCTTTAATCCCAGCACTCGGGAGGCAGAGGCAGGTGAATCTCTGTGAGTTCGAGGCCAGCCTGGTCTACAAAAGCTAGTTCCAAGACAGGAACCAAAAAAGCTACGGAGAAACCCTGTCTCAAGAAAAAAAAAATTCAAAAAAAAATTCAACTAAAATTCCTGATTATATCATTTACTTCTGAACTGACATCAACCAACCTCAAGGTAGAAAAAAATTGTTAATTCTCCTGGGTGATTTCATGTGTTAACATGACTGGGTCAGGGAATATATATAGATTTGATCAAATATTACCCTTAAGTATTTCTTAGATGGTGTCTTTGAAAAAAATAAAATAACATTTAAATTAATCTTTTATGGCCAGGCGGTGATGGGTCACGCCTTTAATCCCAGCACTCAGAAGGCAGAGGCAAGTGGATCTCTCTGAGTTGGAGGCCACTTCTGGTCTACAGAGCAAGTGCCAGGACAGGCTCCAAAGTTACAGAGAAACCCTGTCTTGAAAAACAAAAACAAAAAGAAAAATAATTTAAGTATACTGCCCTCGCAAACACCACTCACTGCACCTGCACTTATGCCCCGACAGCCTGAGCAGAACAAAACAGGTAACTACTACCTCAGTAAGAGAAACCTCCTTCCTTATGGTCTTTGGACTGGGACATCAATTTTATTCCTCCCCTTGGATAAAGCATAAAACCCCTTCCTCAGTCGGCCAAATGAATGACCTTAGTGCAAGAATCCCACTGTTGAGTCTACTTTGCTGTCTCAGCCTGCCAGTGCCCATAAGCATGGGAGCCAATTCGCTGCAACTCATGTCTCTACATGGGTGATCCCCCTATTGGTTACTTGGCACTGGGGGACCATTATTAAATTACAAAATCTACCCTGGTGTCTTCCATGGAAGTGATAACAGCAATCAGATTGTGGGAAATCTCTGTGTAACCTCCCCTCATTGATGCTAATTAGTGTCTTCATAATTGCATTCTTGCAAGCTTAGGAAGACCACCGCCATACTCATCTTTATCAGGGCCAGCAGCACTATTGATCTACCAATTAATTTTGAATTTTCCACCTCAGACTCGTTATTTACTAAGTGTCCCTGAGTTCATCTTTATGCCACACAAAGTGTGTTATCAGATCTCTCCAGACAAGGGGAAGGCAGACAACCTCGTTTCGCAGTCCCAGCTCCACATCTGCAAGCATTTTAGCAGGAGTGGATGAGCTCCTCAGGCAGGGTGAGGAGCAATTATGACGACAGTCAAGACACAAAACAAAGAAGACACTTTCACACTGGATGCTACTGTGGTTTGACTCCACCCAAGGTGTAGAGCATATTGAGTTCAGAGCATATTTTTAATGAATTATTCAGTGTACCAGGTTGTAAATGGTAAGAGGATGTTCCAGAAAAAAATGGAGCAAAGTCACACCTGCAAAAGATATTGCTTATCTGGGGATGGGATTCTGAGCCAGGTCTGTGGAACTTAAGGCCGCAGAAACCTAAAACAAAGGTTATTCTTTATAAAGAGAACTTCATGGGTCAATGGGCTACCATCTGTCCATCGTGCTGCCCCAGTGTTCCATTTCTGGTATTCCAGCAAGCGATAAATTTCGTGCCTCACGCTGGACTTGCTCTGCGTGTCCCACATCTCACATTTCGTACCCTCTCTCCTTCATCAGCAGTAACAGGCAAAGCTGCTGACTTCAGCATGTATTATCTTGTTAACAAGGCTTTCCTTTCAGCCTGACTTTTTTGCACCTCAGGTCCCGATGCTGACTTCCGAAATAGCTTGATGTCCAGATGCACACTCAACATCTGACTCAGGAGCTCTGAAGTCTGTGCCCACAATGTGGGAACATGCTGGCAGATGTGATGACGATTTATGTGCTGTACAATGCCTTCAATGGTGATAACTCTCACTTATGGAAAATGTCCAACATGCCAAGTATTTTTGCAAGCTTTCTGCATGTTATATCACAGAAGTCCCCAGAGACATCACTGAGCCACAAAGAAATTATGACAACTTTTCAAAACTTTGCAGTTAAGATTGAAGCCAAGATTTTTTTAAACATGGCTCCAAAATTCAAGAGCTTCATTACCCTAAAATCCTTCTTTTGATCCTACTACATGTTCTGGCTTTGTACGAGCCTAGCCAGTTTGGATGTTCACCTTCCTAGACATGGACAGAGGGGGGAGGACCTTGGACTTTCCACAGGGCAGGGAACCCTGACTGCTCTTTGGACTGGAGAGGGAGGGGGAGAGGAGTGGGGGGAGGGGGAGGAAAATGGGAGGCTTTGGGGAGGCGGAAACTTTTTTCTTTTTTTTTCCTTTTCTCAATAAAATAAATAAATAAATAAACCAAAAATACAGATAAGAAAATATAGCACACTTTTACTAGTTACATTTCTGCCAACTGTGAATTTGAATAAATAAGAAGCACATGGGACTTGGGTTTGTTTTATTTTGTTTTCTCTACAGAATGAGAACATGTCTGTGAAAGAGAACACTTCCAATTCTTTTACTCCGATAATCTCTAAAAACAACAAAACAAAATTAAAAAGCTAAATCTTTTGTTGTATGTTAAAAGACAATCTACATTTTCTAATGAAAATGTTTAAATACTTGTATGAAGATGAATCTTCAAATATTTTATAAATGAAACTTTCTTCTTCACTCTCCTTCCATTAAAGGATCTCACACATAACCAAGAGTACTCTGAAATTAAGGATCCTCCTTCTTCTGTCTCCTGGGAGCTTGGATCAGAGAGATTATCTATTGTATTATATATCCGGGGTCCCTCAGAGATCCATCGGTATGAGAATTAATATATTTTTAACAAATAAGAGGCTTTATTAATTACTAACAGGACCATGGATACCAGGCACATTGATATCTGAAATTTTTGCTCAGAGTATGTACCCGAATACATTAGTCAGAGACTCACAAAGGCAAAACTCACAAAGCTATGTACTTCTTGCATTTGTGGGATAGGATGCAGTCATGCATTCTAATGCACTTCCTGTCTGTATACTGCATAGCTGTGGTCAAGCACACATCTTACGCAACTGAATCAACCAAGTTTGTTTAGAGAAGTGGAAATACTTGGCTTGCTATATTACATGAACAGTCTTTATCATTCTAAGAAGTTATCTGTCTTTGGACAAGTGGGGCTGACAGGTTGGAGGCATCTTGTTTTATAGATCTCTTAAATACAGCATTTTAACTTAAAATATAACATTAGTCATCATGATAGTGCACAAGTAAACACGGATTTGTAAATAGAGATTTTCTGTTACCATTTACTGTAAACACCCCAGTTCTCTTCTAGCTACTGTTTTCTCATTATTTAATTTTTGATCTGTTTGTCTGAAACTAAACCGTTACTGTTATGTTATACACAGCATATAATTCAGTCTTGCTGTTAAAACTCTGTTCTGGTATTGGAGACATAGCTCATAGCATGGCCTAAAATGGAAGCATCCCTGAATTCAACCCCAGCACTGCAATAACAAAAAAATCCTGCTTGGAAGTACACACTTGAAATTACACCACTAGAGAGGCAGAGACAGGGAGAATTGTGAGTTCAGAGCCATCTTAACCTAGATGTGTAGACTTTGTCTCAAAGAAACAATAAATAAATACAACTCAAAAGTAAAACAAAAACTCCATGGTTGTCAAGATGTTGGGCTGTGCCTGTCATATCCTCACACTTGATGTAACCTTTACTATGGCTAACATCCATCTGTCATTCTCGTACTTGTTTCTCAATTTATCATTTACCCTTTGCTCTTTTACTCTTCCTGACTTCTTAGTCGTTCCTCCAAAATCGATATTTTTTAATCACCCATTTTAAGTACTCTTCCGCAGTTATCACTATTATTCGAGTCAACTTTTAGATGAGTTTTCAGTAGAAGTTATGACATACATTATGAACTTAATTACATTTCAGAGTAAAACTGACCTAATTCTAGAAAATACAGCTTCACTAATACAAAAGAAGGGGCCTTTTGAGTAATATTATCATGCTGTATTGTATTGACACAGAGTTTTATTTATGTTTGCTATGAACATGATGGTATAACCATTGCTTTAAATAGTCCTGTATTTTAAGGGATCAGTTCTATATATTTATATATAGAAAGGTGTAAGAAGGAAGGGAGGGATGATGTGGGAGGTCCATCTGTCTATGTGCTGCTTTTATTGGCTAATGAATAAAGAAACTGTTTTGGTCTGTTGATATGGCAGAGTAGAACTAGGTAGGGAAAACTATTCTGAGTGCTGGGAGAAAGAAGGCAGAGTCAAGAGACACCATATAGCCCCACTGGAGACAGATGTTGGACAGAACCTTGCAGTTGAGCCATAGTCATGTGGCAATACACAGATGAATAGAAATGAGTTAATTTAAGATATGAGCTAGCTAAAAAGACACTTAAGCTATTGTTCAAACAGTATTGCAGATAATATAGTTTCTGAGTGTTTATTTCAGGGCTGAGCAGCCGAGAACAAACAAACAGGCTCCTACTACAGAGGGCAGAAAGAAAGGAGGGGGTGGTAGGGATAAAATAGAGACAATTTCACACTTACTACATATTTATCATTTCTGAGCTCTCTCTGTCTCTGTGAGACAACACCTGGTTTTATTTTCCTTCAATATAAAAGAATTTCTTATAGAGTAGAGAGCCTAGCAAGAAAATCCCTACATTTCTGCTTATCAGAAATTTGACTTACTTGACTTCATTTTTGGTAAGATCATTTCGCTAGGAAAAAGATTCTTGATTGGCAGCTCGTGAACTCTAATTATATCCCAAGCAATGGCTCTCTAAGAAGTGCATCCGTGGAAACCTGTTTGCTATGAAGTACCCATGGTGCAACAGAATTGGAAACACTGGTTTCTTCCAGTGGGGATTCTCAACATCTGCTGGAAGCTAATGTGTCTTCACCAAGAGCAGGGAAGAAACTGCAATTTCTAGAATTCTTTTGAATATAAAGAACTTTTTCCATGAACCATCTCACTTTGCTAAGATTCTACAAACTATGGAATTGTGTTAATCTGGCATGGGATAGGTAAACTAAGGCAAAAAAAAAAAAGGGTACTCTATAATACAGTATAATGAGTAAAGCAAAGGCGCTGTGAAAATCAGAGCAGGGAGATCACACCTTCAGAATATCCCCAGGAGCCACAATAGCACCAAGCTGCTGCAGAAAAAAAGTATTCTCCCAGTGGCGTGTGCGTCGCTTACAGAGATTCGTGAGATGTGCTGCGGTTTCTCTGTGGCCGGCAGCTAGTTCCTGATAACCACTGCTCTCCATGTAACGGCACAACTTGATCTTCAGCTCTGAAACAGCCAGATGTTTCACTGTGACAGTTCTAATCACATTAAAGAACATTCTATAACTTAAACATTCCTGATTTTAATTGCATTTTGGGTGTGGTAACCTTATCAGGGCATCCTGCAAAGTCTGGTTAACACAAACCTAATTCTGTTTTAATATCAACCCCAGGAAAGGTTTAACTCTCAAAGGGTAAAATTTCTTTCTGAATCTGTAGATCATTTAAAATATGTAGTTACTAAATTTTATGTACCATATACAAGAAAGAAAAGAGGTGCTTTGCATATATGTTACAGTTGTGTGGCTTTGGTTCTCTTGTGGGATTCCTAATAGTGGTAACAGGAGCTGTCTCTAACTCTTTTAACTGGGTTTGGGACCCTTCTCATACTGGGTTCCCTTGACCAGCCTTAATACATGGGGGCAGAGTGCTTAGTCTGACTGTTACTTGATATGCCATGTTTTGTTGATATTCATGGCAGACATGCCCTTTTCTAAACAGAAAGGGAAGAGGAGTGGATTGGGAGCTGGGAACAGGGGGTGGGGTGAGGGGATGAACTGGGCAGAGACGAGGGAGGGGAAAGTGCGCCCTGATATAAAATTAATAAATAAATTTAAAGAAATAAATAAAATGAAGAAAAGAAAATAGATAATCAGAAATTCTAGTTTTCTTAAAAAGTGGGCAAAGAATAGCAAACGAGCTCAGAGGCAGAGATGTAGTCTGGGAGGTAATTAGAGAAAATCTAAGCAAGCAAACATATGTACCTTAAAAACAAAGTATAAATAACTCCTCAGATAGACAAGAAATTAGACTATGTCTCCTATAGGATTAAAATGAGTTTTCACTGAGCTCCTAATATACATCATTTCATCCACATAATAATCTTATAAGGTAGATAATAAAATTATTAACATTATAAAGATGAGAAAACTAAGCTAGAAAGATTAAATAGCATGCTTAAAACTCACTCTAAGTCTTAACAGATTTTGCATCTAAGCTTCTAACCACCATTCCACCTGTGGATAACAATTGGCAAAAATTATTTCACTGATCTAAACCTTAATCAGGCTCTGAACCCTATTCCCAAAGAGGTCCATTTGTGAACTTCTTTGTAGAGTTCAGTTTTAACAAGAATCTTGCTAGGTCAGATCAGGAAATGTTCACTTTTTTCCATCACTATGGTCCCCTCTTCATCACTATTACTTTCCAGATGATGTACCACCATGTCCCATCTTCAGCAAGACTCCCAAGTCAGTTAAGCCAGACGCCTTCCACATTTGAGGCTTGTGTCTAGTGAGTTTCCAGCTGCCAGTACCTCTGCTAACAACAATGACTCACTTCTTGGATATTATAGGTTGAAATGTCCCCCAGAGATTCATGTCTTGAAGTCTTATTAACGAGATGTTGGGGATATTTAAAGAGGTAGAAACTATAGTATAGTGATTCTCAAACTGGGGTCTTAGCCCCTTTGGGAGTCAAACAACCCTTCCACAGGAGTCGCCTAAGACCATCGGAAAACACAGATACTTAAAATTCTTAAGAGTAGCAAAATTACGGTTATGAGGTAGCAATGAAAATAACGCTGTGGTTGGGGTCACTGCAACATGAGGAACTGTATCCAAAGGTCACAGCATTAGGGTGGTTGAGAAGCACCGCTCCAAGAGACAGGGCTAGGAGAGCAGACTTTTAAAGCTGATAACCTGGCTCCAGGTTCCTGCCTCTGTTTCCTGATTCTCAATCCAACACAGTGCAAATATTCTCTATCACACACTCCTAACGCCATCTGACCTGATGGGCTGAACTTTCTGACAGCCTCAGCCCAAATCAATCGTTCTTCTTTAAATGACTGACACTAAGTATTGTGATCACAGAATTTCAGAAGTAATGCTCATAGGTTTAAACCCCACCTACTCTGTATTTGGAATTGGTCCCAGTTTCACACTAGCCCATATTCTCTTATTGTATTAACTCTTTTGAATTTTAGTTAAAAAACATAATTACATCATTTCCCCTTCCATTTTCTCTATCCAACCCCATATGTATGTATGTATTTATATATTACCATATATATGGTAATAATAAAGAGATCATGAATTTGAGAGGTATTATGCAGAGAGCCATGTGAGAGATGGAAAGGAGGATATAGGGAAGGGGTTGGAAGGGAGAAATGATGTAATTATATTTTAAGTAAAATAAGAATCAGTTCTCTCTGTGGGTGTGTATGTACGTAAACTATATGAACTCAGCATACTGAGACTGTTTAGTATAACTTGTATGTACATGATTTCAGGTCTGAGCCACCAGTCGGAGCTCATCCATGGTACAGACAAGTTCTCATTCTCTCGGCCTATAGTTCTTTGGAGTAAGCCTCCATGAGCTCTTCCCCTTCTATGTTGGCATGCCTGTTGGAATTACTGCTTGGATATTGATTAGGCAGCTGTATTATTATGGTAGCATGTGTTATAACTTCCTGCCATTTCTAGGAGTTACAGTATCACTAACAGATTACATGGTCCTCTGGGATCTACTATTTTTGTGATATTTATTTATTTATGTGTGTGTGTGTGTGTGTGTGTGTGTGTGTGTGTGTATTCACCACATGTGTGAGTACTCACAGAAACCATCAGAAGACAGTAGATCTCCTAGTGCCAGAGTTAACAAACAGTTGGCAGCTGCCTAACTGGATCGTGAGAACCAAACAGAGCGTCTGTGGAAAAGCAACAAGTACTCTGACCTGAATCGTTTCTCCTGTGCAGTGTGTGCTAAAATAAAGTCTTCCTTTGCTGCTTTAACTATTCTGCCTCTGAATTCTATATCTGCACTCATCAGTTTTTCGTAGAGCAAGGCCCTTGTCTTTGATTATATATTATGGTTTCTGATTTTGTGTATTTATGATTCTCTCTCTCTCTCTCTCTCTCTCTCTCTCTCTCTCTCTCTCTCTGTGTGTGTGTGTGTGTGTGTGTGTGTATTTCTTTTGTGCTTTTTATTTCTTTTGCTGTTTGTTTGTTTAATTTTATTCTGATTTTTGTTTGCCTGATTGTTTTCTAAGGAGAAAGAAGGTGTGGGGTTAAATGAATGCAGAAGGTATGGGAAGAGATAAGGGAAGCAAAAATCAGAATATGTTGTATAAAAATGTTTTCAATTTAAGAAAAGAGATACAGCGATAAGAGGATGTGAACACAACAGCCCAGGTTCTCCACAATTCATCCAGACCAGCAGGATAACCAGTTTCCTTCCTAGATACCACTGATTCACAAATGCCTCGTTCATGTTAGGCAAGTGCTATAGCATCTTATGGTTGAGGTATCACAGTAAAGGTTTCCTAACACTCTATTCCTCTGAGTGTATGCTCAGTCCAAGAACTTGCTAGAAAGAGGAGAGGATATAGAGATATGAAGAGGGAGTATATACAAATCTTGATTTTCACCTCAGTGCTTTTGAGATCTTAATCTGGTCATTGTGTTTTATCAAAATTTTAGAATTTTAGGCTTTGTCTCCTGTGAGAAATTATGTTGGTGACTAAACAGGACAAGGAAGAAGGAAAGACTTGGGGCAGCTTTGCACAAGCATCCACTCTGTAGAACCTTCTGGAGAGGGCTGAGTGCTTACAAAAGCTTAGTTTTCTGCTCTGAGCCCTGCTGACTACTCACCACCCAACAGCGGATAGTCTTCCACTGGCAATAGATGCTAATGCTCATACCACTAGAAATAAATTCAAGTTCTTCCCCTGAAGTACCTTACTTGCCTAGGAAAAAATAATAAATCAACACTCTATACCAAATAAATGAAATTTTAGTCAAGACCTGCATTATTGTTTTATGTTTAATCCTCAATGAAACAACATTAATTTCACCTTTTAAAAAAAAATTGATGTCATTCAGTCAGGAGATTCTTAAACACAGCTTGCTACCAAGCATTATTTATGTTCTTTTTCTGAACAACACCTAATAACTGCTAATTAAGTCTTTTGTAGCCTGACTCTGAACTAATTAGGGTTAATTGAGCCTGTGTGCACATTAGCAGTTCTAGCTCTTGTCCTGATAATCAGTTTTTTGGAGCCCATTGAATATTTAGTCTGTTTGCTCGGACTTCTCTCTACTGGACATTCTGTTGCTGCCCTTTTCATCTTTTAATGGAAAACAGCAGGCCATTCCCAACGTGACTGACAGTGTGTAGAACAGTCAAGGCGTGTCACAGAGGAACAAGCTCCCAAAGACTGGACAGGATTGCTGACATGCCAGTTCAACTTCTAAGTTCTGACTTTAGGGCAGTCTCTTCCTGGAGCATGAGTATGTGGTTCCTGGGGCTGTGCGTTCACCATTCACAGCACAGATACCCGAAGTGTCCTTCAGAGGGTCTCTGCATTGGTTGTCTGACTACTTTGGAGATTTGATTGGTTTGGGGGTGGCTGCAATGTGTAGCCAGGCTGCATTCACTTGCATGATGTCTTCATCATGACTAACACATTCCATGCTAATGGTGTCCTCTTTTGTACTGTTTCCGATCACTAACAAGAACTCTCTGCTCAACAATTTCAACAAAAGATTTGATTATTTAACAAGCAGTAAAATTGTTCAGCTGCCTTCACCTTAAAACAATTAAAAAAAATTAAAAAAGTATTTGCTAGTTTTTAAAGACAATTACATTAAACAATAATTAAAGGGTACTCTTTAACCTCTATCAACATAGAGAAAAGTTCTCTAATCCTACACTATATATAATTTTCATATATTTATCTGTTTATGCAGAATGTAGACTGAATAACTGGCCACAGTATAGATAAGATGGTATTTCTTTTTTTTTTTTTTTTACCTTTTGATGCGGTGCTAGAGAGGTCTTCTTGAAAACAAGGAGCATTCTCATTAATGTTCATCTTAAGTTCATTCCAGGGGTATTTGTTGACAAATAAGGGCTGAAGATGAGTTAGAAAATGAACACCTCCGAGAACATAGAAAATGATACAATTAACATATTTATCTCACTTATTCATATGCATCTCTGCATAAGATTATGCCAGGCATTTCCTTAATTCTATACCTCTTAGTTTAGCAACTATAAAGCTTTAGTTATTTAATTTAAAATTCTCCCTTTAAGAGTGGTGAAAGAAAAGATTATGGAAGTCAAATAATAGACCCAAGCTGATTTGTGCCTACTGAAGTCCAAATGGAGGCATTCTCTGTGGGTGGCTATTCTAGAGCTGAAACTGTGTGTGCACAGCTACCACCAGCAGCAACAGCACCACCAGCAGCAGCATCACCATCTCTTACCAGCTGCAAAGCCATCAACCCAGTTTCTCTTAGAGATCTTGTTGGGGTTACCCTGCAGAAGTGGTAAGGAAAGCAAGTTTACGTATCCAAGGTGGACCCCACCTTAACTCTATGTAAAGGCTGGTTGGCTGTCCTTCATTCACTGAAGATCAACTTCAATCTAGTCCTTGGTTGTTCCTCATTGGCTAGTTTTGAGAGCTCGTCAAAAGGGAACTAGGCAACTTAGGAGATCATTCTCAAGAAGTTAGTTATCTCTGGCTGAAATACACTTCTTTCTTAAGACAGGAAGGAAGCTGGTTGTTCTAGTTGACTGAGCAAATTTTCCTGGAACTTGAACATAAACAGTTACATAGAAAAGACTAAAACTCAGAGAGCTGCCTGGGAGTACCTGGAAGTGGGGAGACAGGGCTGAAAGAGTATGAGAGCGTGTGAGCATGAATGCATGTATGTATGTGTATGAATGTGAATTTAAATGTGTGTGTATGAGTTTGTGTATATGAATGTGTGCAAATATGAGTGTATGACTATGATGTGTGTGGATGTATGCATAAATATGTGTGTATGAGTGTATGAGTGAGTGTACACATATGTGACTGTATATAAGTGTGTGTGTATGTGTGTGTTTGGTGAAGAGATGATTGAGTAGGAAGTTTCTTTTATAGTGTCTGACAGAAAAGATGAGAACTTCATGTTGCCTGTATTATGATGACTGAATTTTAAGCATGAACTCTGAATGAATGCAAACAGAGCAAAAATAGCATTCCATTAAACAACACATTAATAATAGACATATTTTTATTTTATGAAATTTACATGTGCTCAAAAAAAAGCATTCATTGCAAGGCTTTTCATTTTAAATAGAAGGGTCCCTTAAAAATGTATCTAAATAATTTCTCTATATAGATGTGCCCATGCTATACATGCTTCAATAATGATACATGTAAGCTTATACCATTATAGATAATTGGGTTTTCTTTGAGATACAATTCAAAATTAATCAATAGATTCAGTACTTAATATATTTTTTTTACCACAGAATTTTCTGAAACTTCGTGTCGATATTTTAACCACTGCATCTTTTACATGCATTAGAGAAAATACTCCCAACAACTGGCAATACATTGAAATAATCCCTTATTACTTCAGTAGCCAGGGAAATAATAGAATCTCTAATTGGGGCCTGAAAAACTGCAGTTTAAAGCAAGCACACAACTGTTCAGATTTATGCTTATACCAATCAAGTCTATGTCAGGGTTTATTTCATAATGGGGATTTTATGATTCAGGAAAACAGCTATGATGGCTGAGAATAAGTTAAATGAATTTTTGTCCAAAGAATGGTTCCAGAAAATGATGTGGGCACATGCTGCCGTGTTTCCCAGGGAATTCTTTCATTTCTTTTTCTCATAGCTCCCTGCCTTCTAGTAGATGAATATTGCTAGCAATTCTTGATTTTTGTGGTTTGATTACTATTAGGCACAATACTGGAGGTGTATGTGGAACACTGATAATTAAAGTTAATCAAGTGGTTCAAGAACTCGTTCTTTGTTCTTGTTGTACTGGTAGAAAACCATTGACGTGATCATAACTCAGGATTTGATTTCAGAAGTGAGTGAGGACACAAGAGTTTCTTTACTCACAGGTTCCAATAGGACCTCCCCCCCCCCCCAAAAAAAAAAAGCCAGGCAGCAGAGGTACTACCTCCTCACTGTGAGGTAGAAAGAACAAAGAAGAAAGCATGACCTGGGAACCTTCCTGTAGTTTCCTTGGGAGGTACAGAAGGAGACAGGGGTCAAGTCTGAGCAAGCTAAAGATTCAATTATTTGGAATAATACTGGCAGACTCTCAGCTCAAGAGGTAGCCTTTGCTTGCTAGTACCTGACCCCTAGGAGCTAAGGCAGGGGGAATACCAGCTTGGTGCATGATTGTGTGAAGGAGTTACCTGGAGCAGACTTTGACTGTATTTTTCTGCACAGGTGATAGGTATGTTAACAGGGAGCCTTTTGCTAACTGCAGGGAGCCGATACTTCTGAGAAGAACACTCCCTCCTAGATCATCTAAACCTATCAGATGTGGAAGTCTTATGTAATTTTGGAAGGTGAAAACATTAATACGGACACCCATTAAATGTTTGCCATACAGTACCATGAAAAATGAGAAACTATTAAATCCACAAAGGAAGAAAAGCTGGGCATAGTGAGTATCTGACTGGCAGGTAATGAAGGCAAAGATCTTCCACAGTGAGAATCTGTGGGCAGAGGGAAAGGGCAAACCGTTGTCTGTACAGAACTGGGTGTGGCTAAAGTACTGAAGCTTGGTGGCTGAAAGAAAATACATATAATTTCCAGATCATGAAAGACCTTGCTTCCCATGCTTTATAGAGGAGTTCATATTTTATCCACCGGTTTCAACAATGCTGAGAATTTATTCTAAACAGCATCTTAAAACTTGGGGAAATGTGAAAATAAACGGGATGTCTAAAGTCTTCTTACATTCTAGAGAAAAACACATTGGTGAACTGATGTATCAAAATTAGTCAGTGGTGATACATACATGGGATGTGATTCACTGTGATGTGAGTGCTCATTCCAATAGGACAATAAAGAAAGCACTAATAAAAACAAAGGTTTAAGAACATGTTGCACTCGGACAGACCAGAAGGAGGTGAGGGAAAAAGAGCATGAAAAGTTTGTCAGTCAAGGCAAAGATGGATTCCCAGGATTTGAGATAACTAGGAAAAGCACAGTCACAAACTAAATGAATTAATTAAAGAATGGTGAAGGATTGATAGAGGTAGACTTGACCAATCTGTGTAACTATATAGGGAAAAATATGATGCCTTCATCATTTTCCTCCTAGGTTGCATTAGCTCTTTGGAGTCTTTTGTAGTTGCATTCAAAGTTTAGGCTTTTGCTCCATTTATGGTACTTCATGAGGCATTATATATTCTAATACTAATTCTTGCAACCCATTATTGTGAGCTCTTTCTATATGTATGTAACTTTTCAATGACATTCATCAATGTTTTGTTCTTTCCCATGCACCGGCCATTAGCCTTGATGATACTTGTATTCTTAAGTATTTTGCTAAAGTTTGTTTTGTGATAGCAGACTTTTTGGGATTGTGAAAAGTAAGGTAATATGATTTATGTTTGCAAAACATGATTCTGATGGTTTGTTCTGCAAATACATACATCTGTCAAAATTCATAAGCACAGACAAACATAATATATGAATGCTTTATTGTATGTTGACTACATCCCCGAAAATAGATTTAAAAGGTAATTTTTCCTGCTGTATTGTCAAATAGAAGTAGCAGCTTGGCAGCCTTCATTTTTTCCTTAAGATCAGTTCAGTGTCACTGAAAACTGACAGAAGATATAGTCAGTATTACAATTGTGAAAATTAAGTCAGAGAAAAGAGTGTTGAATCTGAAATACAAAATATGGGTGCACTACTGCAATTGTCTATGTAAGAGATAACAAAGGACAGAATTTACTCATGTGGAGGACAACATCTAATCAAAAAGTCTCTCAAGACGCAGAGATGGCATGATTTGACCAACTCATTGAGAGAGAAATTAAAAAGAAGGAAATGGCTCGAGGGACACAATTCTGTTTGCAATATATTGAGTTTGGAATGCTTAGGAAGTAGAAATGACTCCCTTATAACTAGGTTGGGTTCAAGTACTTAGATGTCATGTAATTTTCATATGTAAGTGTATGTGTTTAATAAAGAACCGTATCTAAAACTATGAGTATGACCATTAACATCCTGAGAGTGTCTTTACAATAGTTAAACATGTCTGCAGTTTGAAGGCATAGACACTTCTCTCCATAGTACATATCAAAGAATCTAGATAATATGTAGTTGACTACTTTATATGGAACTGTCTCTTCTAGAACTATCACATAAAACTGTTACCAGAATTATTCTACCCTAAAAATCTATTAAGCCTCATGAAATTGTAGTTTATTATTTGCAAAAAAATTGCCTAGATTTTTCTTTTTTATTTTCATACATGTTGGATTTTTGTTGAATTCTAGGGTGTCCCTTAGATTTTTCTGCACTGTCTTTGATTTGTGAACTTGATAAAACATTTGCTCCTGTGATTGGGGTTCTATTACATGGCACAGCTGGCCTCGCCATAAAAATATCCAAGAGGGTCTGGCCTAAAGACAGAAATTGTTTAAAATTGCAAACCTTTCTCTGGAACAGTAGGAATTCATGGAAATATCTTTTGCTTTCCTGATTAAATACGGTGCACACACTGTGTACTGGCCACGGGGCTCCAGTGAGGACCTGCAGACAGGCTCCAGGAACTGAAAGCAGGATTGGACCAGAAGTGAGCAAAAACCTAGACCTCAGTGCTACAATTCAATGTCTATGAAGAACCAATTCAGTGTCTAGAAGAACACGAGATCATCGAGAAGAGATCTGCAATCAAACCAACACCTTGTTTTCTGTCCTGTGAAACCCAGAGTCTCACTGTGCCTTGGCTTCTGAAGTGCAGTCACTCGGAGATGAATGGATGTTGCTTTAAGCTGCCACACTGGTGGCAATTTGTTATTCAGCAGTAGGAAGTTAGTATGCAATATTCAACAACTCCATGCTGAGAATCAGAGGCTGAATAGCATGGTCTAGTGCTTAATGCTGCTAAATGGAATGACAAGAATTGCAAACCCAGTATCTCAAACTCCAGATCTCCAGCTTCCTTCCTGTAGTCCCCACAAAGAGCACCCAGCATCAGTATGCAGGAGTCCCCCAACTGCAGCTTAGCGTTCTCATTGAAGCTCTCTCTTCTCTGCTTCTCAGATATCTGCCTCTACTCCTCTACAATACAGAGTATGCCTCCTCTCTGGCTTTTACTTACCTGATTCCCAAGAATGCATGAACAATAGCTCATGTACCTATTCATGACCACTAAGACTACCTACCAGATGGAGGAGGATGAAATGGAGTCTTGCTTTTAGTAACCAAACTGACACCCTGGTTTATTTCACCTTATTTATGAAATATCTAATGGATTTGGTTCACTATCTCCCTCTACTAAACCCAGGAAGAGCTGTTCTAGTGGAGTCATGGGGCATGCACAAGCCAGTGTATGATCACCTTGGCTGGAATCCATTCTCCCTTAGGTTCAATGGACTGAGCAATCATGGGAGCTCCCTTCTGTCCTTACAAAAGGGTGCCAAGGTCTTGATGATCATTTAGTCATGAAAAGCTGTATCTTTCAGCTCTTCTGTATGCCATATAAGCCTCGTAAGTATTCATTTTTATCAATAATAATATAGTAATAATCTTTGGTCATTATATTCCTTATGTTTTAGATTAATGTAGTTATGCTTTATGGAAACACTGTAAAGATCAAGTATGAAATACAGAAATAGACTTAGACTCAGAATGCTACCAGATTAGCTACAATTAGCTCTATAAAGAGAAAATTTTTTAGATATTTGTAGCTTTAAGCAAGTAGAAACTGATAAAGTTGGCCAGAAACCAAATAAATTTTCTCAGTGTTAAATTTCTCTCTTTGTGTATGTATGTGAAAGCTTATATGTAAACATATATCCGCAGACATATACAATTAAACACATATACATACACATGAGCAGAGTGATATGAGTGAATATACACATGCCTATACATATTTTCTACAGTAAAGTAATCAATTTTGCCATCTTTGGTGCATACTCACATCCATGTGGAAAGCTGCCAGGTGGATTCTTACATTTACTCAGTTAAGACTCTGTCTCATGGCATCCTCCCTGAGACACGAAAGATGTTTTCATTTAATATATGTAAAGGTGAGTGGTCATATCTGGGAAACCCAGAATTGCATTCATACCCTTTATATGAGAGGAATGTTGGGGCTACAGAAAAATGCCAGAAGAGAAGCTGAGAATGGTTTTAAAAAAGAAGGGGGTATAGAATTGTTCAGCTTCTGCAAAACCATTAGCCACATTAGTGACCGAAATAAAGAAATGAATAAGGGATTTTGAAGAGTTATTTAGAGTGCATTTTTATGCATTGGATAGCACTGGGCAGCATTATGGTCTCTTTTTAGAGCCACAAAAAGGTTATACAAACAGAAACCCACAAGGAATAGAAACGCATTAGAATTTATACTCCTAAATTGTTCACTATGTAAATGAAGCTTTCAAACATATATGGTTTATGGAAATTGATGGGTTGTATTTATTACTCAGCTCCCAGATTAAAATTGGAACCACACTGATTAGGTAACAGTACAAATCAATTCCCATAGAGAGAAGCAATAATAATACATCAAGATACAAATGTTCTGATTAAACATGTTGATGCATGAGAAGAAAGAAGATGTGGGCTTTCCTTGACTCTGATTTTGAATGCTAGTGAGGTCTGTCCTGCGTCTCCCTAAAACAATAGTCTGGAAGAAAACAGGCAGACTGGTTATGACACTAGCTATTTCAGGGAACACGTTGGTAGAAAATGGAGGGAGAGAAAGATCTGGGCTCCTTTCCCCTGAATTAAATATCAAATCATGGGAAGCTTATGCCATTGAATGTAGCAACACCTTATCTGCAACAATAAATGCCACATTCAGCCCAAGAGAAGACAGAGCAGCATACAGACTGCACTCGTGGGTCATGCTGTGTCCAGGTTTCTCTTCCTCCAGCTCTTTCAGACTTGAGTGGGGGGATTGAGAGAAGAAATAGATCATCCTAAAGGACTGAAGTATTTTTTTTCCTACTGACTCAGGCCAGAGACTTATGAAAACTAGCAGTATCTCAGATAGCACTTGAAGCATTTGTCCAGGGCTAGGAAAACATTTTATTAAAGGATGGCAGAAAAGGCAAAGAAATCCTCATGTTTTGGGGGGCTCTACTCTAGATGTACAATGTTGAAGCCTTGCACAGGAACATCCTTACAGAAGCTATGCTTAAAGGCCATCTCTCAATGATTTGAGGCCAGGCATCCTCATATGAACATATGCAGTGGCCCTGAAAGGTGGAGTCCCAACAGAAGACACAAAATGGCAAATTGAGAAATAAGTTTTGAAATTAGACAAGAACTCCCTTAGCATGTTGTTTTTACCCAGACCAACCCTGAGGGTTCCTTTCCAGAGAAAGTCATGAATGCTTAGAGATGGATTGATCTAGAAGTTTCTTCTACTTACTACAGCATTTATAGTAGAGTCCAAATTTCATATCAATAGCATTTTGTCATCAAGTTCTTCTTTTACTAAGATAAATATATTGATGCTATTCATTTCACTTGGAGTTGAGTTGGATGTCAGATATTATTGATGTCAACTGTGCCTACAAGTATTGCTCCAGCACACCAAAAGTACCCCTCCATCACACATGCATCTGAAGTGTCGATGTATACTTAGAACAGAGAAAAGAAACACAGTACTTTTTGTCAGAAGGCTTACACGACACTGTAAATTAGATCTGGTACCTTCAAAGCATTGTCATTCCATCTGGGTACATCCAAGTGCTGCAGAAATATTTGCTGGCCAACTCACTGATCTTTGGGTGTAATATGGAGAGTATGCTTGATAGGGCTAAAACTTTTGAGGGTATGACTGCCTTGATGGCTCCATTTGTAAATGAATGAGAATTAAGCACAGGGTTCTTTGTTAGAAGGAGGATGAACTGAGCCTCCAAGGAAGCTAAAGTTCAGCAATGGAGTCAGGTCAAGTCAATAATGTGTTTATATTATCAAGAATATTAGCATTTCTAAGAAGATAAGGAAAGCACATGAAGAGTTCTACTAAGTCACTGAGGGGTGTTTGTCCACTAATACATTCAAAGTGAGCAGTACCAGCATTTCTTAAGGTTGGAGATGAAAAGATGCCTGGGGTCAACAACTCAACCAATACAGCAAGGACTATGTTCTCCCTTTCAATGCTCAACTGGCTTTACCTTCATCAGGCGATGAAAGGAGACAGAGACAGAGACCCAAATTGGAGCACCGGACAGAAATCTCAAGGTCCAAATCAGGAGCAGAAGGAGGG
>NC_022032.1:5383106-5394363 GCF_000317375.1 Microtus ochrogaster
GGTGGCGAGGAGGAGGCGGAAATCCTCAATAAATAAATAAATTAATAAAAAAAATAAAAAAAAAGAATAGTTGTCACTCTGCCCCTGAAGATCTCAGTCATCACTCTGTCCCATCTAACTGCCCTCTTAGGTCCTGCGGACTCAGATCTGCTGTGAAATTTTTCACTACACATTTTGCCACATTCTCTTTCCATGCTGTTCTATGGACCAGCCATACCGACTGCTTTCAGTTTTTGGTTTCACTGTTTCCTAGGGCTAGCTCCCACAGAAAATCACAGCATCTTCCTGAAGCAAATAGCACAGCATTTGATCATCCAAAATGAACAAACTTCTCTTATGTGCAAATCAGTGTAGAGGAAGTGAAGGGTAGTTCCTACAGAAGAAACGTCATGAACTGAGACATAAAAGGAGAAAGCAGCTATGTTGTTTTGCACTTTGATCAGAGCACAGAAACATGAAGGACAAATGTGGGGTTGAAAATTGTACAAAGAGTGTTAGGGCCAACATGGAGATTTAAAATATTTAAGTCATAAGGACTTATTGTTATCAACAATGGAAATCCATGAAAGCCTGGGGACCAGAGATCGTAACTGTAGAGCCACTCCAGGAAAAGAGAAATGTGCCAGTTGTGTGCTGGTTAGAATCTAAAAGGAAAGAGAAGAAAGGTTACAGCAATAAAAATGGTTCTTAAAACACCATGATGGTCTGAATCAACAATACACAGATCGTATGGAGGGTATTCACCGTCACTGTCTCAAAGAAAAGGTGACTGGACTGAGAAACAGATATATTCTACAAACTTCAACTTTGTTTCCTAAAACCTAATCTAGTAGAAAGCAGGAAATAGTGTAGAAGGGACAGCAGAGTAAACAAAAAGCAAGAGAGAGAAAGAGATTATGTCGGGGCTATGAAACACATTGTTCTGGACAACTACGAAGCAGCCAACTTGTAGAACCAAGGCTTCAAAGCAGTATGATGGCAAGGGCAAGGTCAAAGACAAAAGCAGAAGCACCAGAGTACCTAGCTTCCCAGTAGGGTCCCCTCTGTGCATAGCTGAGGAGAACTCAGTGACAACAGACAGAGAGAAATGTCTAGTCAACACAGATCTGTACAGATGAGACCCCTCCAGAACCCCCTCATCATGGATGCTTGGAACTGCATGTGGCAAGACTCAGAGTAGCATGACAAGGGGAAAATGGACATACCAAGCCTGAGTTTCTTGACAACGTACATAGAATAAGCCCTAGGAAAGAAATTTGATTGATTTTGAGAAAATGTGTAAATGTTCTATTTATCATCCACCTGGATTTGTATGTTGTAGCTTATGTATTCTTAACAGCTTACACACTTTAGTATGCGGGGCATATAGCATACCATGTGCTAAGCAATCTGTACTCAATAAGTGTGAGAAATATAAATAAGAGATGAGACTCAAGATGAGTACAATTTATAAAAAAACCTTTTTTATACAGAAGATAATAGATATATTTGTCTATGTTCTGATCATTACTTATTCTCATCCAAGTGTCTTATTTCTTTGTTGTGAAAATTACATTATCAGAACTCCGACAAATAAAATTCCATTTGCTCATCGAAAAGTTCCTGGGTTTTTGCTTTCTTTCTACTGGTTTTACTCTTTTAAAAATTCACAAGTATAATATTGTTCACAGAATTAAATCCCAAGAGCTAACAATTATTCCATTTAGTTACATCATTAGCAGATAGGGAAAATAGAGTAAATAACACAATAAAAAAAAGCAAAAGGAAATGTAATTAAGGCTTAGCAGTGATATAACTAATTTTTAAAGATCAGGCACTCACTTGTTTTTCTTGTCATGTTACATCCTCTGTTACATTCAAGTGATATCAAAATTGAGTATGCGTGCTGACGATATTTGTTTATTGACATGACAATGTTACATAAAGCCAACCTACTTCTTTATTCTCATGCAATGAAACACCCAGGAAATACAAACTGTGGTCCTGCTGAGAACGCCTCTCTGCTCACCTATCCATTTTTCTGTGGGCGAATGGCCATATCAAGAACTAGACATTTGTCAACAGAAAAATCACGTCTGCCACAGTGAATTAATACCGCCCTATAAAATTCTGAATGAGAAGCTGGGATTGTGCATGCGAAGTCTTTTTGAAACCAATCACACTGACCCCAGAAAACCGAAGTCATCTTAATCTGGACAGCAGTGAGTAACCTAAACCACCCTAGGGACACAGAACTGAGGTATATGGTGGTAAAGGAGGAAGCACAGCACTGTTTCTCCAGGATGAGAACCTGAATCTGGATAGCTATCAGGAACTGGAGAAGGCTCCCCCTAGCTGCCCTAAGCCTCTGATTTTCCACATTGCTTATTTAGTCATGCTTGTCTCTTGGTTTGTTCTGGTTCCCTGTGCCCAAAACAAATTACAGAGAAGTGATGGAGGAAGGTCATTGGTTAATTATAATAAAGAAACTGCTTGGCTCTCATAGGTTAAAACATAGGTGGGTGGAGTAAACAGAACAGAATGCTGGGGGGAAGAGGAAGTAAGCTCAGACTCAACCAGCTCTGCTCTCTGGAGCAGAGACGCCATGCTCCCCTCTCCAGATGCGATAGCTCTGCTCTCTGAGACACACACGATGAAGTTCCGACCCAGGATGGACGTAGGCTAGAATCTTCCTGGTAAGCGCACCTAGCTGTGCTACACAGATGATTAGAAATGTGCTAATAATATGTGAGAATTAGCCTAGAAGAGGCTAGATAGAAATGGGCCAAACAGAGTTTAAAAGAATACAGTTTGTGTGTTGTTATTTCAGAACATAAGCTAGACAGGCGGCCAGGGTGCTGGGGACGCAGCCCCGCCGCTCTTATTACAACAGAGAAGAATTAAGATTATTTTATTTAGGACATTGCAATGGAGAAAATATCTACTAATGGGAAACACACCAAAAATGTAGGAAGTGTAGGACTATATAAAACAAGGGAATCATTGAGGAAGACTGGTAGTAGGCATGATCATAGAACAGGCAAGGTTAGGTAGGTCCTCTTTGGCTAGCTTGTTTTCTCTAAAACAAAATAGTTGTGGAAGTCTCTCAAAGCAGGCAGAGCCCAACTTTTGATTAATGTTTCATGGTGGAGAGGGTTACGAAGGGTCTCAAAGCTCAGTACAACAGTACAACAGTACAAAATCTAGCAAAGACTTGGATAGGGGAATAATGGCAACAAAGATTCATGGCTTCTGATGCGTTAGTAAGCTTGGGGATGACCTATAAAAGGTGGAACGAGAAGAAAATGCAAAAATAATAAGTGATAGTTACTCAGAAGATAACTACAATCACCGTAGTGCACTTTCTTGATTACAAATTATTGTGAGAGTAAAGAGAAAGTGGTGTGTGTGTGTGTGTGTGTGTAAGAGAGAGAAAAGATATTAATAAAATTTTTGATTCTGTAAATAAACCTAATTTATGTCTACTAAAAATTTTGTGAAATGACCAAAAGCATATTTTAAAAAGTCAAAGTAAATCTCAAGAAAATATGCCAAGGACAGTTTTAAAGACTTCTTGGCAGGGGCAGAGGGAGCAGATGACTTTGGATCAATCCACTAAAATGACAATGAGTTTGTATTTTACAAAAAGTCTTTACATCAGGAAGATAGGGGTGATTAGTATTAGGGATTATACTAATGTATTTCACAACGGAAACTTGAAAAAAAACTAGTAGAAGCTGAAAGATATGTCTTCAAAATATTCAATTGCCATTCTCCGAAGTTTCATAATGAGCTAAGAATAAAGGAAATCATTCCAAATGTGTTTAATAGTGTCTTTTAGAAAACTTTAGCAAGCATCATTCTCAATATTAAACGCTGAGCAAGTTCCCAGTATGACAGGATAACAAATTGTCCCCTGACTTTCATTTTCCTGAGTTGTTTTAATTTCTCTGGTAGCCCCCAACTGGTAGCAGGAACTGAGGTGCTTAATTTAGTACAATTTAATTAAAAAATACAATTAGACCCACTAATTTAATAGTTTTACTGGATACGAATCACTGTCAAGTCTGTAAGATATTTACTCAATCCTTTTGGGCTTTCTCCTCTTCAGCTTTGAATTTTCAGTTTGTTTTCTTTTTCCCTAGCTCTTGAGATGGCAGCTAGAGAATGAGGTTTCCAGTAACTGTGTGACACTGGAAACAAAGTCTCCCTTCAGTTTCAGATGAGCCCCAGGCACCCATACTGTGTCCTCTGATGTGTGCATTCTGTTCCTGTCTCCATTCAACCTGTGCTCCTTGACTGTGGGTACCATCTGCTGTACCATGTCCACTGAGTGTTCATACAGCTCTCTTTGGTTTAGCGTCTGTCTCTGAGTGCACCTTCTATCCTTCTTGGTTTCTGGGTTAGGATGCCTGTTCTTCAGCCTCTCACCACAGTTCCTGTGAAATGCTTTCTAGATCTTAGCTCCACCCTTGGGTAATGCTACAGCTGGAAACCCCCACAGAATTCCCAGATGATTGCGTCTCTACCAAATCAAGCTGCCCTCGAGTGTGATCCCTGTTGCTGCAAATTCAGCCTACAGCCAAACGGATGGAGAAGCATTGAGAATCTCTGTTTCTACCCAACAAGAATAACAAATTGGAAGGAAGATCATGGCAAGGGAGAAGGTTAATGAAATAGGCTGGGAAATACCTCCATGAAAAGAATTTAATTGGATAATTCAGCTGGACTTGGTAAAGGCAAAAGATGATGAAATGAGGAGAGAGAGGGAGAAAGAGAGAGAGAGAGGGAGAGAGAGAGAGAGAATGATGATATGAGACATTTTGTGTCAGTGGTTAAGGGTGGTTTCTTAGGAAGGGTTTCAGTTGAGACCAGAATGATACAAAGAAAACGGACTGACAACAGATGGAAAAAACGCTATACAAGGAGCAGAACAGCAAGGACAAAGTGCAGGATGCCTCCCCAAGTTTTTTTTTTTTTTTTTTTTTTGGCAGCTGGACTGATATGACCTATTAGAAAGGCCATCTGGTGGTGTCTGTCAGAATATGCATACTCCATGACCCAAAAATTTAAACTATCAGCATATATTCTGCTGGAAAAGTACACAAAAACCTATGCAGATGTGGCTTCGTAATATAATTTTTATAATAGGAAAAAACAGAAGCAATCGTAGCAATTGTAGAAAAAGCAAACAAAGAAGTACCTTTGGCCTAAAATATGAAACATCAGTCAGTAATTAAAAAAAAAAAACAAAGGAAACACACACACACACACACACACACACACACAAAACCCAACTTGGGCTAGAAACAGCTCAGCTTATAAAAAACAAACAACAACAAAAAGTAGGGCCATAGGGTTAAATAATGTCCAGCTTACAGGACGTAGGCTTAAAAAAATTCCAGGTTTCTAGTTCCTGGAATTCAGGGAGAACTCCCCTCGCACCAGTGGGCCTTATCTGCTGGCTTTCCTGTGGTCGGGTCACTCACTGGGAATGAGACACCCTGGGAGATCGCTGAGATGCCCACAACCAAGCCCAAACTGGTTTGAGCATCACTTGCTCACAAGCCCTAGCCATTAGTGGATGGCCACGGAGAATCTACAAGGGAGAGCAGACGAGTTTTTTTGTTCCAGTTTTCGGTTCTATGAGTGAAATCTGAGGAGAAAAGATCTCCATAAGATGAGCAGAGACACCACGTGTATGGGAATAATCAAACGACTCCAGTTAAGAAAAGCCGAAGCCCAATAATAAACAGGTGGTTTCAAACCTCAACATGAGAGTGAAGATGACGGCTGAGATAAAACTGACCAATCCAGCTTAGACTGGAGCCAGCTAGTTCACAAGGATGATGGGTAACCATTGGAAAGTACATTTCTTTAGTGAATACCAGCATATAGCAATCTGAACCTAATGAGTTTGAGTTAATAAGTGGGTGGCTGAGTCTACAGTTTGAAGTCTCTTCTTATTATCTGGGTCTAAGGAAGAAAGAAACGCACAAACCCAGTGTAAGCCATTTCCCTTAGCAGGAGCCAGCGTCTCATAACTATGCTTGCTAAGCTCTTTAGAAATGAGCCAAATAACACTGAGGTACCATGGGAAACTTTCTTCTTCCCACAAAGTCCCTCACTCCGTTCCCTCCTCCTGTCCCCTGCAAAAGCACAATTTTTAAAACTGTGATAATAGAGTGTATCTCTTAAGAAGCAAGTAAGTGGGTTCCCTTGTTCAACCCCCAAGCACAGTGTTATACTGTGACCAAACCAAGAGGGCATGGCCACAACTGACCCGCAAGAAATGTACCCCTTCACGTCTCGTGGTGTTCCAAGGAGCAAAAGTTAAGAGATGGTTTCAATGGCCATTTTATGAAGCAAAGCCAGGCAGAGCATGTTGGGAGGCAACCAAAGAGAAGAATGGATCGTTTAAGACCTTGATAGAATATTGGAAGTCAAGGTCTTCCTAAGACTTTGTGCTTTGAATAACAGGAAGGATGTTATTAGAATCCTTGCTACTTTCTACAGAGATCCCACTTTCTACTGTGTAAAGAACCAAGAAGGAGAAAACAGCTACCTACTGCCAAGAGCTTCCTGCTGGCCTTTGTCACCAGGACAGGTATATTGACTGCTTCAGTCTTTGTTCACGGGACTTAGTTTCTGCTCAGTCTCAGACGCCTGCACACCCCTCCCTCGGTGGAGGGGATTTATTGAGAGTCACACACCAGCTCTCAGAAGTGTCTCCCAGCCAATCAATATGCTGAAAGGCTGTGAAACAGGCGGCAGCCATCACAGCATGTCCAATTTCTTTGTGTTTTTACTTTTACATTTGCTAAAGGTCAGAGACTATATTTATCACCATCAGACATACATGGATATGGAAAAGAGATCTTTGCCAGCGCACTGCTTACAACGGGGTAGCGTGTAGAAAGGCTTTCTCTGGTTTCTGGAAACTTTACATGAATGCACATTACACGTTTATATGCTCCACTCCGTCAAAGGATTCCAAAGTACTTAAACAACTTTAATTAAGTTGCTCTAACAACACTCAGGAGCAAATCGATATTTTTTTCATACTACTTGTTACAGGCTAGGGAAATAAGCCCCGGTCCCCCAGCTCAGATTTAACATTCATTCCCCAAAATATGGAAAAATCTTCTTGAATATATTTAATTACAAGAGAGTGAAGTTTTTCCTGTTAATGTACCTTAAGTTTTCTCCTCACAAATATGGGGTTGGGGGGGAGCAATCGCTGAATAAGAAATATAAGAAAATAAGATTTGGAGAAGCCTGGGTATTGAAAGCAAAAGCAAGCATATTTTCATCTCTTGCATCACGGGAGGATATTTGGTGTCGGCTTTTATTTCTTACTGGGTAAACAAAACAAGCACAGTTCTATTTTCAGGACCTCCTCCCAAAAGGTAAAAATTCTTCATTCATAAAGACAACCACATCAACAGTATAACCCTGCAACTGTCGGTGCTTCAACACCAGTCTTCTGAAGACTTCAGAATGGTTCTCTTAAACTCCTGGGAAGTATGAGGGAGGGGGGTGACATTCCCTTCTGTTCCTTTGTGGGATAATTGAGATCTCTGTGGTTTAGGAATGAGAAGCGACATTCTCTGTTCACAAAGGGTCTAACTATCCTATTGGACTTCTGCTTTGGCCAGAAGAAGCTAAACTATATGGGGAATGCAAGGAAAAAAGGAAAAGGGGGGTGGCCCGCCCAAGGGGGGGGTGGGGAACCAAGGGAAAAAAAAACGAAAAAAAAAAACCAAGTAGCCCACTCACATCTCCACCTGGGGGCTGCCAGGGGAAGCAAATTGCTGTAATAACAGCTACACTTCCGCCACCTTCCTCAATTCACCATGGAGACTGATTCATACTCCGGAATTGGAGGTGTTTTGCTGTGAAAGTGAAGTGCATGAGCAAGCAGCCCTCCCACAGTGGCTTTGGGAAGCTAGCCCTTTTGCATTTCCTGCTGGGGAAAGCACTAAACCTGAAAGCATCCCAGGCAAGCTGGATCTAGACTTGCACTAGACAACAGCTTCCCTAAAGCTGAATGACATCACTTTTAATTTGCATGTCCAGCCCAGGGCACAGAGAGAGGAGAAGTGGTCATCCTTTGACAAGATCATCTGATATTTTAGGATTGGACCCAGTTTAGGATTATACTCCTGGTTGACGGCTTCATTGAATTTTCATCCCAGGATTCTCTAAGATAGGGAGCATAGTGGGCAGCATCCAAGAGGAGGAGGTTGGAAATATTGCTAGTGCATCTGCATTGTCCTAGTGCAGGACAAGGGAAGAGGGCAGCTTTCTCACCGGTGTATACCAGTGTGATGGGAGGAGTTAACGGCAGGGCTAACAGAGGACAGCTTTTTTTTTTTTTCCTGTTCAGAAAAAAAGAATAAATATTGCATCTCCACAAAACTATTTGTGAAAGTCTACTCTGAAAGATACTGGAGAAACCCAGTCTATTCTCACTTGGTACAAAGAGAATACATTTGTGAACATGATTCCACCAACACCATGCAATCAGGTCTGGACACACTAGCGGGCTGCTTTATGACCCAATTTAATTCTGACTGTATCTACCTGGAAGAACACCAGGCAGCTTAGGCCAAGAGCTCAGAAGCAAGACTGCTTTCCACTCCAAATGCCCCAGGTCATCCTACTCACCAACTGTCTGCTAGGTTGAACACAACCCTTCTCAAGGAAATTAATTTGCTAGGATAACTAAAAGAAGTCGTGGAAAAGGGTACTTATGATTACCTCTTATTATAAAAAATATTGCAAAGGATACAGAAGCGCCTGATCTATAGATAGATGAATGTGGTCAGGCAAAGTAAGGGCAGTGTGAGGCTTCCTGCCCTCCCTGGACTCCACCCTCCAGGAATTTCCATCTGTTTCACACTCTAGAAACCTAGAGTCTGTATGAATAGATTCCTCTGGACTTTTATTAAGGCCAGACACAGTCAGAATTGAGTAAATCACTGGCTATCAGTAATCAATTCATATTTTTGATGTTTTATTTTTTGAAAATTTTATATATGAACTGCTGTGGGATAATGCTTTTGTATCCTATAAAGATTTGTCACTTGTGTTGGTTTAATAAAATACTGGCTGGCCAATAGCCAGGCAGGAAGTATAGGCAGAGCAACCAGACCAGGAGAATTCTGGGAAGAGGAAAGGCTCAGTCTGCAGTCACCACTCAGATGCAGAGGAAGCAAGATAAAACTGCTGCACTGAGATAAGGTACCAAGCCATATGGCTAAACATAGATAAGAATTATGGGTTAATTTAATTCGTAAGAGCTAGTTAATAATAAGTCTGAGGTAACAGGCCAAATAGTTTATAACTAATATAAGCCTCTTTGTGTTTCTTTGGGATTGAACAGCTGAGGGACCAGGCAGGACAGAAACTTCTTTCTATAATAAGTACTATATCTACATCTGTTCCATCCCTCCTTTGGCCCATTCCAATTCTTCCTGCTCTTTTTCTAATATTCATATCTCTTATTTAATTATATATTTTTTCTATGTATATGTAGTTAAATATATATATATATATATATATATATATATATATATATATATATATATATATATATATACACACACATACCCACTCACACACACATACGCACAGACTACTCATACAATGTATTAAATCCATTTATCTTTGCTTATATGTGCATGTTTCCAGGGCTGACCATTTGGGAATGGACCTCCTATGAGGGTGTTAATTTTTTTTTTTTTTTTTTTTTTTTTTTTATCTGAGACAACTAATTGTTCATTTCTTAGCGGCCATTGACCTATGAATCTTCATTTTCATCTAGGTGACATAGTCTCTCAAGAGGTGTCCTAAGACTCTGCCTCTTACATCTTTCTGCCCATCTAGGATTTTCTCTGAGCTTAAAGGTTTAGAGATTAGTTGTGCGATGTATCAGTTAGAGTTAGATACCCCAATGTAACTAATACCTACATTTGGCCAGCTGTGTAGCAACTATAACAGTCTTCATCTGTTGCAAAATAAAGTTTTGCTGTTTTTTAATTAGGAGTAAGAATACACTTACATTGTGTCCATAAGGATGGGTACGGAGAAAAAAAAAGCAGAACGAAACAAAATAAAAAGATAGATTGATAAGAATAAGAAGAAAGATGGACCCTCTTTCACCATTGGTGCAACTTTGTGGAAACCAGTGCATAAGATACTCAAAAAGCTCAAAGTAGACCTACCCCATGATCCAGCTATACCATTTTCTAGCATATGCCAGTCAACTTCCCTCTGCACAAATACTTGCTTATTTGTGTTCATTGCCTTTCTGTTCACAATAGTGAGAAAATGGATAAAACCTAAGTGTCCTTCCAGTTATAAATGAATAACAAAAACAAGGTATAGACACACAATGGTATTTTTCCCACGGTAAAGAAAAATGAAACAATGGCGTTTGTAGGCAAATGTATGGAACTAGAAAATACTATAACCAGTATAGTATAGTCTGAGTAAAACCAGACCCAGAATTTTTTGTGTGTGTGATTTGTGAATCCCAGCCCTGAATCTTTAGTTGTGAGAATAGAACTTGTAGTAACCTAACTGCAGAAACCAGGAAAGTGAGAAGGGACCTAAGGTGGGGATGCACTAGATTAGGGAATTGGCAGGACATGGATGCTATGAAGGCGAAAAGGAAAAGGAAGGAGGGCTTTAATTGGGATGGGGTCAGGGAGAGCAATGCAAGTGCTCTACAAGTTACCAAGAGGGAAAAGCAAACCAAAACAATCAGTACTGCTTCTCAGCTATAAAGCCACAACACAAATGACATGGCAAGACATCACCAATGATGCAACTGTGTCACCTTTAGCTTGTGGTAAACAACCATCAAGTGTGATTAGACTTAAGACCCACTAAATAGGAAGGAATTCATGCCTGGTAAACCTAATCAACCACATATGGGTGAAGAAAATAAACTCAAGAAGAGAACCAACTACTGGCAGTTGCAACTCAACTTTTAGTCCCACCTCTCCCTTACTATCAAGAGATAAAGAGGTGAAAGGCCCAAGCTCTGTAATCATGTCCCCATTCACAATCTATCTAGGAGCCCCCAGTAATCAGTCATCTCATTAGCAAACCAAAATCAGCTATCACTCTCTAGAGAGGCTAGGAATTTAAAAGATATATGCTAGGAATCAGAGGCAGACTTAAAATATGCATTTCTTATTTTATCAGAGTATCATATTTACACATTAGATAATCATGTATCCTGGTTAATACTTTCTTTTCTGATGTA
>NC_022032.1:5394553-5426906 GCF_000317375.1 Microtus ochrogaster
GTCAGAATGGCTGCATTAAAGAAGGAAGGCATTCATAATGAGTGGAAAGGAAGTAGGGATTGGAGAGGAAAGGAAGCTGTTTTCTCACAATACTCTGGGCATACCTAGTATGCTTAGTACAATAGAATATCATGCCACATATAAGGATTCAGACTTCATCTAGATCCCTGGGCCCCCAAATGATTAAACAATGATTGTGTGTGTGAGGCCCACATATGTCAGAAACAATCAGTAGTTTAAAGACAAGATTATCATGTCCTCTGTTCTCTTACATAGATTCTCATGTATGCCACCTATCTTCAACTGCGTATTACTGGGTTTGAATTTCTCCCAATCATGACTCATGTGGACACAAAGTCATAACTAATTTGATTTAGAATAATTAAACAGTGTGACATTTCTTACAGTCAGGTGCAGAGGTAGAAATTCCTATGCAGTCTTCCAGCAGTTAGGGACTTCTGTTTGAATCACTGAAGTAATTAGTATGCAGGTGGCTATTAAGCCTGGGACCAGGTGGTTGAATCACGGTTTTGTTTTGTTTTTATCTCCTTTCGTAAGCATGTAAGTTTGGGCTTTTCAGTGGACTGGGATTGCTTCAGAGACTTGTAAGCTGAAGTGGGAAAAATGAAGGGAACTGCCCATAGAAGCCTGCAGAAGTCCTGTGGGGTCATTAACTTATTCAATTGATTCCACAAATATTTACTAGGCACCATTAACTCTTCCATGACTCTTTAGAGTATCTTCAGTGTCAACGGTGTCAATACCAGACTAAGTCCCTCTGAGGGGTGCACCTCATCTCCAAATGAAGAGTCATCTAGGACAGAGAGGCCTCACAGTAGGAGTGGTTGGGGGCTTAAATCAAGGGACTTCTACTCACTTGGGCTGAGGGATTCATCTAAGACAGAACGGCTGAAATGCAAGAAGCAAGTATCTATTTAGGATGAATACAATGAAAAAAACAGCTATGGTCTAAAAGTGCCCATGGAAATGAGAGATTTAAACAAATTACCTAATTGATTCATGTTCTATCCCTTTCTACAAAAAAGAGTAAGAACAAAACGGTAGAAACAAGGCGGGACAGTTAAGGTAGCTGGAGAAAGTACACATCCATCTCTTATCAGCTGTTTCCTTTATTTAGGTATAAGAATGCAAGAGATATTTAGCTACCATAGGAGACTTTTAATCTTGTTATAATAAAGACTTCAGGAAGGACTATAGAGAAAGCCATGTTCCCAATAAGATATCTGGGTGCTGATATCAAGCTATGATTCATGAATCAGTGGACCAATAGATGGCTTTAATGTATTTCCCACTTGAGTATCCTGAGTAGGATGTCAACACAATTTAAAATTACAAGTGATTATGAGCCATTAAAGAATACATGAATAGCAGAAGCAATTAGAATTCACAGGACTTTATAGGTTTACAGCCCTGGACAACTCTGTAGTAGGTGGAGAACTTAGATGGGTATGGGTATAAAGACTTGAATAGAAGAATGGATTTTATTCCCAATTATGTGTTCAACTTTTGCAATCCTGCCATGTCAACTAGTGATGCTATTGGGCTTGTTCTTTTATGCAAATTGGTATTCAACTTGCTGCTTGTCAAAGACTATCTCACTGTAACAGCAACAATAATAATCAGACAACCCTAGACCTCTAGGAGCATAGTGAACTGTCCCTTTCTCATCAACAGCAAACCTGTCTGGCATTAGTCCTGAGTGGTTACCCAGGAGTTAATTGGACAAGTCCTCTGTTTCATTTCCTGGGGCCACCAAAGAGCTGTCAATGGGAAAGTGACCTCTAGCCGCAGTCAGGTTTGGGTAGACTCACACCAGTGACCTTGAATAGGAGGCAGTAGCTATATACTATCTTCTCTCGGACAGGCTCCAGTGCTCTTGGCACACTGTTGATTAAGTCCTGCAGCTGTCGTATTAAAAATGTTTGTGCTATCACTAAAATCCCCTTGTTCTTGCCCCCTTCTCCAAATAATTATCAGCTACAGCACAGATATTAGAGCGGTGTGCTAAAAAATTGAAATACAGTTCTACAAACAGGCTTTATAAATGCAGAATTAATTGCTGTATATGCTTCAAATTACCAAGAGACTTCATTTTATTTCTGTCACAGCAGAAAGTGCTTCATCAGGGGGAATTCATGTGGAGATCCAGCCATGTCCTAGTTATTTTTTGTTTAATATGCTTAAGATGTTTAATTATTTTTGATTAATTCACTTACCATTAAACTGCCCAAAGACTTTGACATATTCTGTACTGCGTGGTGTACCAGTGGATTTGCTGTGTGGGCTCCTTTCAATGAGTCAACGTCAAAGCCTAGTAATAAGGGTCAAACCAGGTTTTGATGAAAACCCTGGCTCCATTACTTACCAGTTGTGTTAATTTAGATATTAAACAACTTCAAGCTATGTTTTCATCATTTGGAAAATAATGAATCCGACTTCACAGGGTATTATGAGAATTAAATGAGAATATGAACCATTTAGAGCTGTAACTGGTCCAGGCTTGCACTCCACAGATGGTAATTATGGTTATTATTGTTCTGTGGAAGTGTGAAGGGTGCTACATACCGAAGTAAAATGTGTGCAGTCATCATTGCTTTGCCCTAAGGTGGTTGTGGACCTCTTGAGATAAGCCTGAGTCCTAACTTATTCGGTTAAACTGAAAGAAATCAAAGTAGCAAAGGATGTTAAATTGGCCTGGATTACCTTTGGACTTCAGCTCATTTTTGGACTTACATTAACATCCCCAAACAAGATTTAATAGTTGTAAAAATGGTTTCCTTAGCCTCTGTGGACACTCTTGCACCCAATTCATCTACCACACAATATGAGAATTCCTCTGAAACCCCAGCAGTGGAAGTTTCCAGAAGGCTTTAGCCTTCCCCTCTGGCATATCTCAAGAAATAAACCCATCAGATGAAGACAGCTGAGAACAGGGGGGAACTCACAGTGTGAAATACCATCCTGAGAAAAGACTTTGGTAATCCATGGGACTTCTTTGACAATCAGGAAAGCCAAGTGCTCAAGGCTGCACAGGAAGGTAATGGCTGGCTAGCAGGACCCAGGATGCCCAGTGCACCTTCACTCTTGCCGGCCTTCCTTGTCGTCCTAGTTTACCAGTTCCTTCAATGCAGGTGAAGACTTAAGTTAGGAGTTAGGGAGAACCTTGTTGCCAGGGTAACCCCCAGGAATCCACAAGGACGACTCCAACTAAGATTCCTAGCAATAGTGCCTACCCTAATTGTTATCAGAGATACTCTATCCAGTAACTGATGGAAGCAGAGGCAGAAATCCAGACAAGCCCTGGGCTGAGCTCTGGGAGTCTTGCAGAAGAAAGAGAGGAGGGATTGTATGAGCCAGGGGGTAATGGTGGGGGAACTCACAGAGACAGCTCCTGGAAGCTCATGGACTTTGGACTAACAGTTAGGGAGCCTACAAGGAACTGACCTAGAACCTCTGCATGTTTGTGATAGTTGTATAGATTGGTCTTTTTGTAAGGTTCCTAGCAGTGAGAGCAGGACCTGTCCCTGGTATTTAGCTAGAGTTTGGGAACCTGTTCCCCTTACTGAATTATCTCGCCCAGCCTTAACACAAGGGGAGGAGCTGGGTCCTGTCTCAACCTGATGTACCATGTTTGTTCAAGCCCATGGGAGGCCTTCCCCTGAATGAATGGGTGTGGGGTGGGGATGGTGAGGGGAACTGAGAGGAGAGGAGGGAAATGAAACTGTGGCCGGTATGTAAAATAAATAAAAAAGAAGTTATTCAAATAAAACTTTAAAAATGAAAAAAAAATTCTTTGAAGCAAGATCTTGGCAGTAGTTGAAGCCATGCAGAAATGAAATGGAAATGTCATTGACTATGGATTGACTACTCGTGTGTAAGTGTCTCCAGAAAGAAGAGAAAAGAGGTGCTGATTACAGACTCCTTATTATGTAGCCAGCACCAAGCTGCCATGTACTTTGAAATCTCCCTACGTTACAGGCTGCACTAAGCTGCATTTAAAATCTCAAGATGGTGGGAAGCATTTGGTGAAGTCACACATCTGCCAATGAATGTCTTCACAGCTGCCAAGGGGTGTCTACCCTTTTTTCTTCAGTTATTATAGTGCTTGGAAATTACCTTTTTTAGTACCATTGACTGAGTGACCTGACACAGAGTTAAGCTACCACAACGTAACACTCTTTTGGGGTGCCCATGTTTTACTAATCATGCTGCTATTATTGTCCACATTGTACCATGTTCCAGCAGTTCTAAAAGAAGGGAAGCAGACTTTCACAGAGGCACACCACACAGTTATAACAAAATGAGTTTTATACACCGAGTACTCTCTTTAAAGCTATTCTCTGCTGATAACAACCTATGTCCTAAGAGCAAGTTAGGTCCACACCCTGCACAGGTAACTTATGATCCTGAAATTAGGTACCCACTACAATATTTCTTTTGTGACCATGAACAAAATTAGTCTACTGCATTTCTCCTTGGCCTTGCAGTAAGATACACATCCCTAATCTTCCTAAGACCCTGTCTAGGCATAGTCCTTTTTTAGGGTGTCCAGACATATTAGAATATTGGCCTAAATTTATGTAAAACTTACAAATTATGCCTCATTTTATTTTTACAAAACTCTTAATACATGTAAGAAGTATTGCTTCCATTTTTATTTTTTCAGATACTAGTACATGACTATAAAATCAGTGGCTTTAAGTCAGGCATTGGAGTATGAAATTGACTCTCTGCTGACTTTATGTGCTTTGGCACCGTGATTCTCATAGGGTTGCAAGTGTCCCATTCAATAGTTTCCCAAGAAGAATCCTCCCCCACCATGATACTTCTCAGGCTGAGGTACGTGGTGGTATTTTACAAGTTCTTTGAGATCCTTATGGCCAATATAGTTTCTTGCTATGAATTATGGCATACAGGATTCTACGTTGCTTCCATTTCCCTGAAACCTACTTGGCTACCCTCTGGAGTCCCTGGTTTTCTTTCACAGTGCACCCAGCATTGATCATGCAGTTTATGAATTGAAGAGAAGTAGTTACCAAAGATACCATACTATGTTTCTGAGTATAGCTTATGCCTGAGTAGGAACAAGAAGGTAAAGCTCCTTCGTGTCTTTGTAGTGACTAGTAGAAGCTTGAGATTCTGGCAGGTTGTTAAAAAAAATAAAAAGGACATGAATTTGGGAGGGAATGAAAGTGTGTGGATGTGCAAGGCATTCGAGGGAATGGGGTGGATATGATAAAATATACTGTATGCATAAAATTCTCAAAGAATTAGTAAACATATGCTTTATAAAAGACGACTTCCTATATATCTTTGCAATTTAAACTTAGAATGAATTCTGTGCATCAAAACACATGGCTTATTTCAAAACACATCTCCTATTTCTTCAAGAATCCATTCTTAAAACAGGTCATTAATGAAGGAGCGTAAATGAATTAACAAAAGGTAGGATGATAAATTGGAAATAAAACTCCCATTCAGATACTAAGATATAATTAAACACTCACAAAAACCCTTGACTCTGATTTAGCCTAATGCCACTACAGGCATCTGTCATTTACTGGGATTCCCCATGGATTTTCCCAATCCTGAGAATTTTAGCATGATCTATACAAACAAGAGTCCTTGACATACTCCTATGTCAGCATTTGAGCTTCAGGCATAGGGATTCTAAGAATTTGTGCTCTCTGAACAATTTTACTGAACAAAGTATTATTGAGAAAGGCAAGGTCAATAACTGGACTCCATTTGCTTTTAATATTCCATGTAGCAATAGTAAAGTTCTCTTAATATCCTGAAAGTGGTGTTGTACGCGGGCAATTTTATTTTATTTTATGTGGATGGGTGTTTGTATCCATATATATCTGTATACTATGTTTATGCCTGCTGTCTTCAGAGGTCAGAAGAGGGCATAGTATGCTCTGATACTGAGTATCATTGATGGTACTGGGAAGTGTAACCCAGGTCCTCTGGAAGAGTAGCAAGTGTTCTTAAATATATTGAACTTTGTGGGTACTCTGGATTCTCCATCCTAGAGCCCAGATCCCAGATTTTTTCTGTGTTCACTTGTCTCTCATTTTTCATTTTTTTCATTACCCCTAGTCAAGGTTCCAGCACCCAAAGCATGCAGGAACATGCAGTAGATTGTCTGTTAGTATCTGTTAGAAGATACACACACATATGAAATATCAACAATATGGTTGCCTAAACAAGACCAGAACAATGAAATGACACCAGGAGATATGCCAGCATAGATGGAGAACCCTCACAGCCCTCTATTCCAGATGAAGAAATACATATAATTAAGTATACTAAGAGAGGGGAAAGAGGGAAGGGTGGAGATAATATGAGTATGGAATTCCCAAATGTTTCCTAGTGAGATTTTTGTTTCTTAGTAACATCAGAGCTGTGCACATAAAGTCTCAGCAACGTGACTGGCTAGACATGAACTAAACAAGGACACCAACAGACATGCTAACACGGTTGAGGAAAAGCCTAGGAGGCCTCAATCTTATACAGATGAAGTCTCCCCAACACAAGTTCCCAAATGTGAGTGGAACAAGAATGATACCAGTGAATATGTCAAACTCGATGGGGGAAAGTCCACTAGTCCTTAACCCTACACATAGAACTATAGACAACTGAGGAAAGCTGGGAGCAGAAAAAGTTGTCTTCCCTATAGAAGAACAAAAGCATAGCAACTGGTTTTCTAGTACCAATGGTGAGCTATGCAAAATACCTCCCAGTATATTTTACAGATTGAACATATGTATATATATGTTAGAAATATATGTATAAAATTAATTATAAATATATTTATTTATAATTATTTATATGTGTACATCATATATAACATGTATATTGTATATGTATAATACATATATTAGAAATATGTATGTATACATGTACACATATATATATACAATAACACATAGCAAGAAAAGTATGTCTTGATTACTGAAGGTATTTATGAGCTGTAGAAGTTCCTTTGTAGTTAAATTTTAAATGAAAAAAGAAAGCATATTCAACAAATGATGCTGGCATAACTGGATATCAACATGTAGAAGAATGAAAGTAGATCCATATCTATCACCATGCACAAAATTCAATTCCAAATGGATCAAAGACTTCAACATAAATCCAAACACCCTAAACTTCATATAAGAGAAAAGAGGAATACTTAAATGCATTGGCACAGAAAAAAATTCCTAAATATAACTCCATAGCATAGACACTGAGAACAACAGTTAATAAGTGGAACCTTCTGAAATTGAGAATCTTCTGTAAAGCAAAGGACATGGTCAACAAGACAAAACGGCAGCCTACAGAATGAGGAATGATCTTCACCACCCCACATTGGGCAGAGGGTTGATCTCCAAAATATACAAAAACCTCAAGAAACTGATAATCAAAAGAACAAATAATCTAATAAAAATAGGGTACTGAAAAGTATGTCATAAATTTGAAGGAGAGCAGGAGGGGTTTATGGGAGGTTTTAGAGAAAGAAAAGGAAATAAAGAAATTGTAATTATATTATAATTTCAAAAATAAAAAGTGAAGAAAAATAAAAAATAAATTTTAATTAAAAATTAAAGTTTTTACCATTTTCAAAAACAATTTCAAAATATTTGTAATTCAGGCACACATCATCAAGTTTGATAATAGGCAAAATATGAAACCAATATAATTGTTCATTGGGGGATACAAGGGTAATGAAATTGTGTTGTGTATATAACACAGTACTATCCACTATCCTAAAAAAACAAGACAATCCTGATCTTTGTTATAAACATGAATGAATCTGGAATACATTATATTAAGTTAAAGAAAATAGGCCCCAAAAGACAATACTGCATGATCTTACTTATATTGTTTACAAAACCAAGTTAAACTCACTGAAGTATAGAGCAGATTGGCATTACAGGAATCTGAAATTCACTTTGCTAGAGATGAGTTGAGGAGCTGTGCTGAACAGCAGGGTAAGGAGGCTGTCTTCTTCAAGACTGAGAAGCATTTTCACGAAAAATGTGACAATCATGTGGGGAGGTAATGTTAATTAAATCTCATGGTAGTCAGACAATTAATGGCTGACTATAATGAATCATCATGAATATGGCATGACCATAATGAATAAATAATGTTTTAAAACAAGTACATAATAAATTGATGGAAATTTGGCAGCTAAAAAAAAATGCCAGATTTCCCAAGGAACTAAAAAATTATGACCTATAACAATATGAAACCAATCAAGTAAAACAAACTACAAAATGCATTCGTTTGTGGAATTCTCACACAAGGCTGTTTGAGCAATTATCATTAATATGCTCCATATTACCAACAGAATAGAAGAAGGGATGAATATGACGTTGAGAAAATTGGAATAGCTGAATGGAACCCAAGGGAAACATTGAGAGATTGCAAATGAGATATCTAAGATACAAAGGTGTGGATTGTGTAATCAACAGCAGGTTGTACACTACAGAAAAAATTCAGTAGATGTAGACAGAAATAGAATTTATCTAAGGGAAACAGAAAAAGAGTAAGACAGAACATATGACTACATCACATAATTAACGCACCATAAATTTGGGGTGTTGGTAAGAAAGAAGTCAAAGGCAGAAAGAAGAGATGATGTCATGCTTCCTTAATTTCTGAGAATTTGGAACCTACTAGAACAACAATAAACATAAAGCAAAATATGTAAACATCATAACTATATGGCCGACAGCCTGACAGAAAAATCTGGTGATCATCTGGGAGAAAGGACACAATAATTACAAAGGACTAAAGAAAGAATTTCACTAAATGTCAGCTGTGAAATATGCTAGCTGAAAGATGCTGAGTAGCACACTCAGATCCTAGAAGAAAAATAGTGGCTGGTCTATTCAGCATTCTATAGTAAGCAAAGATAGCTTTGAAAAGTGTAGGTTAAGATTTTTTCCTGATAAACTTAAGCTGAGAAAAATTTCTCTCCAGAAGGAATCTACTATAAAAATTCAAGAAATTTCTTCAGGCTTAAAAAAATGTCATACCAATTATAAATTTGGATCTATTCAAAAGAATG
Source organism: Microtus ochrogaster (assembly GCF_000317375.1). Lineage (NCBI taxonomy): Eukaryota > Metazoa > Chordata > Mammalia > Rodentia > Cricetidae > Microtus > Microtus ochrogaster. The sequence continues at coordinate 5,403,639 of NC_022032.1, forward strand.
TATTTTCAGAAATCTAAGTAGTTTTTAAAGTTTCTGATATATTTAATCTCTTTCTAATGTAATTGGCAGCTTAAGAGAAATCAGTAATGTTATATGATGGGACACAAAGCACAGTGGAGCATTAAAACATATTTAAGGCATGTCTTAAATTAGATACACTTTGGGGCCAAATATCTTGATACATGAAGCTATAACATTTTATTCACAAATAGACTATAATAAGCCGAAGATGTGTTGTAACGATCAGAGGAACTACTAAAAACAGTTACAGAAAATGAGACGATAATGGAAAAGGAAATAATGGGAACAGTAGAAATCGATAAAGCAGGAAATACAAACGTGATAGAGAACATCACACTTCATTCAGTTTCTTTAATCTGACTAATAAAATTGAAAATACTCTCCAGGCTGACTGATCAAAAAACAGTAGAAACCATTTCAGTTGAGAATGCGGGAAGCCATCACTGCAAACTCTTTAAATACCAGAAGTATAATCAGAGACTCCGTGAATCACTTTATGGAAAATGTAGATATCACTGAAGACAACTAAAAATTATGTAAAGGACACAAAATACCAAAACCTGCTAAAAAGAAATAAATGAACAGTCTTATATCTAATTTAAAGATTAAAATCAGAGCTTTTAAAGGCTCCATAGCTAAAATTCCAATCAAATAGCATCTTTGGTGGGTTTTCCCACATAAGGAACAAACATCAATTGCATGATGGAGCATCCTCATCTGATTTTATAAGGCTAACATTACCATACATCTAAAGGCTGAGGAAAATATTGCAGTGAAAGAAAATGCAGGCCAGTATTCTTTTTGAATATAGAAGTACATGCCCATCTCATATTTTTAGCACAGCACATCCAAAATTACATGCTTCACTAACATTGGAGAATTATCCCAGGAATTCAAAGTTGGTCTAATACTTATAAATTGTTATTCATTCTGTTGACAATCAAGAATAAAGAGCTTTTGACTGAAAGAAACTGTTTCTCAAAATTGAGCAGAGAGCAATTAGAAAAAATACCTGATGTCAACCTATGGTCTCCACATGTACCTAAATGTACACATGCACACAGAATTGTAATCACAGACATACTCCTCTTTCCCAAATTAAAAATAAATGAACAACTCTATGATGACTTTAAGAGGGAGAATTTGACACCACACCCCTGAATTTCCTTTCCAGAAAGAAACCCTTGAATCCTGTCACTGTTACTCAGTGTCCTCCCTTAACATGACCAATAACAATTTACAACCAACCCCCCTAAATGATAACAAATATCCATAGCCAACCAACCAATCAAAAGCCACCCATCCACCTCTTGGGAATGTGGACATCATATTCTTAAAATTACTTTCTGCTGTGCAGTGACATTTTTTTAGGGCATTCTTGAGATAATAGTCAAGTCCTGGGGAGTCTAGCTGTGTACCATCCTGGTGTGAAGGAATAAGAGAGGCTTATTGAAATCCTAGCTAGAGTTGTCTATGAGGCTGAACCATGTTAGTTAACTCCATCGAAATTGTCCTAAGCAATTTGTAGTCTAAAGTTGATTTTTGAGTGGTGTTGGTCAGTTTCATGGCTTGACCACAATCCAGATGGAATCACTGTTGTGGTGCCCCATTGTCTTTTTAGAGACTTCAAAGGTCATTGTTAGGAATGGTTACAGTTTACTGCAGAAAACTTTAACATTTGTAAATGTCATAGGCATCAGATGTCAGAGAGGTTAAAGGATTATAATCTATTAAGTATATTTGTGGTATACAAACTAATTTCTAGTTGCCTGCTTTAAACTCAAATCTGAAATTAAGTAACAGAAGATAAATGAAGCCTATTTCTAGGATTAGTTAGTATGAGCATTAGTATCACAACAGGAAGTTTATATATAATATATACATATATAAATAATATATTGCATATAAATATTGTATTTTATATATAAACATATGATTATATAGATATATACAGTATATATTGGTCCCTTAATTTTGGTTTCCTTCTGTCTCATAATTAAGTGAGAGTCACATTCCAGAAAACAATTAAAGGCTGCAGGACAGCTCGCAGTGAAAACTATCACCATGACCTTGAGAGTAGGACGGGCTCAGAGGAGGGACTTGCCAATGATAACAATAACAATGACAGCAACAGAGCTAGTAGTGATGGGGGCATCTCTCCTAGATGATTGGTTGGTGCCCTCAGTTTCCAAGCCATGGTTGTAACATGAGTACCGTAGAGGAAGTAGACTACCATGCCATCTATGCAGAAAGCACATTAGACACTTCCATGTACTATTACTAATAAAGCACTCATTAAAACTTGTATCCTTTTTAAAATTAAAAGAGACACTTTTTTTAAAAAAGAAAAGAATGGATCTCAGAAAATACCATTATTTTGAAATATTCTCTCCCATGCTCCCAAGGTATTTTTGCCTTGAGCAGTCACAGAACACCCCACAATCATTTTTAACATAAAGAATCAATTTTTAAAAATAAGCAAAGGGTTTGCATGTGTTTGCCAAGATTGTGTTATAGGCTTTTAGAAACAGGCATTTGGCCTAGTCTTCTGATTCCAGTTCTAAGTAGCAGAGCCTTCTAATTTAAGTTTCTAACGAAGTTCTTGGTGCAGCTGGAGCTACTGGTTAGATGATCAGACTTGGAAGGGAGCCACGTCTTGAGTGATTCTCCAACCTCATCACCTAGTTTTGGGAGGCCGTGCTGGTCAGAGGTTACAGTCTATGATAGCCTGGCAGTTTTCTTTAAGCTTGTCAACAAGGAGGACTCCACCCCACCCCATCCCCTGCCCCAGAAGGCTTCCTGCTCTCTACCTGCCTTTAGTAGGAAGATATCTCCTAGACCTGGATGCATGACTTATGTCAAGCCTAACCCTTGACATAGATCTCAGCAAGCGCACTTCCTCTATGGACCACATGATAATTCTCTAGCTATTTTTATAGGCCCGCCCTGCCAGTAACCCAACCTTATGATAGGACCATGCAACTTAATGGAAATTAAAGGTTGTCCCCGGCTTCCCAATCTGATATATTCCATATACTCTGGAGTAAAGTTGAGCGGATTCACTATACTCATCTCCCGGTGGGTTATCTCCATTGTATCCACAGCCATCCGAACCCTATTCTTTGCTTCTGCTCCCTCCCACTTCACAGACCTGCAGCGAAAGATTCCAAGGAAGTAGGGGGAACCACAATGGAGTTTTTGTGTTGTGAATGACAGAGACAGCACACAGGCACCTCCCTCACAGCCAATCTTCCTCCTCCTCTGCCTTGCATAAAACGGCACCTGAAAGTCGGGACCCCGAGTCAGAGTTATAAATACTGAGTAAATAAATAGACAGTAATGAATAGATCACATTCAGAACTGTGCTAACATAGTGTAACAAAGCTCTGAAATATCAAGAAACCCAGACAGAGCATTATACCCAGTAATAAACAAAGAAACCACCTGACCAAAAGGACAGACTCTCAGCGTAACTTTTGGACCACAGAGAGGAACTTGTAGCTTGTTTTAATAACCTCATTTTCACTATTTCCAGCTTTGATCATTTTTATATAAAACACAAATACTTAAAGCATAAATCTTAATGTGAACAGGCTGAATCTCTCCCTTATGGAATATGGTAAAGTCCTTGTTTACAGACTGTGGAAGAGAGACATCACCAGAAACAGAAGGCCCAGTAGAATTCAGAAAGATAGGAAATTGTGACTGACAGCTGTCTTGGCAAACTAGAGACTGGGTCCTGGATGGCTGCAGAGAGAGGTCTACAGCAGTATTCTGACAGAACAGCGGACACAGTGAAGGCTCCAAATCTAGGGTTCTAGATGCTTCAATGCTGTACAAACTGAAGTGAAATTGGGGCAATTGAAAGCTGGGTAACTTTAATTTGACTTTCAAACACTCTCTAGCCCCTTTCTGTAAATTCATATTTAAGATCTATAACACACTACATCTATTTAAATAATTTTTCTGTTTATTCCCATGTGCACACCTGTGTTTAGGTGCATGTTCACATGCCTGGTTGTGTGTGTGTGTGTGCAAACCAGAGATCAACTCCAAGATTTACCCCTCAGATGTCATCTACCTCTTTCCAATTTTCAGAATCCCAGGGACCCCGTGTTTCTTTGCTTTAGCTGACTCCAGATGCAGCCAATCTGACAAGAGCTATTCATCACTCGAGCCTTCATTAAGTCATTTCCGAGGACTGAGCTCAGGTCTTCATGTTTGCATAGTGAGCATGTCACCGACTGAGTTATTTCTGCTGCATGTGTTTTTTTTTACTTATTGTTTCCTTTTTCCTTTCTCTACTTAATAAATTTATTTTTTGAATGTTCCATACAAGTTTATAGTAGATTCTGATTCCTGTTACTCTCCACTATCCTGTCTCTCTCTCCCATCCCTTTTACTTTCTCCAGCGAGGCCATTTTCACAGTCATGTCTTTTGGTTGTGCTTGTCTTCTACTGAGGTCAACTAAGGTTGTTTGGGTAGTCACGGGGGTGGAGAAGACTAGAGGGTGGCAGGCTAACCGCTGGAGTCACAACTTAAGGTAATAGTTGCCCGTCCCAGTTCATGATTGGCACTTGACAGACAAGCCTTATGCAGGCCCAGTGTAGGCACCTTCTGTTGCCCTGCTCTATCATGCTCTGAAGATAACACTTCCTAGACTTTCTCCATATTTTCTATCTCTTACAGTCTTTTCTGTTCCTTTCTTCTATAATGTTCCCTGGACCTTAGGAGGAGTGGTATAAATGTCTTGTTTTTGCCTGATTGCTCGGCTGTTTCTTACTCTCAGCACCTTGACCAGCCGTTCATCCCACACTTGTTGCCATTAGGAATGAAAGCACCTTGGGAATTCTTAGTCTAAAAGACCCCGAAGACCCCCAAAGCAATGCAGTCTCTTGCCATTCCTCTGGGTTGACCATCAGAAAAAGTTTATAAGAGCCTGTTGCTGAAGACTTTGTACATCCTAATTAAAAGGCATAGAGAGGACAAGATGGAATTTAGGCCTTGGGTATTTACTACGACTATTTTGCTAGGTTAGCCTGTCCCGAGCTGCCTTCTAAATATGTACGCTCATACTCACAGAGATATGCTACTCTCAGCCTTAATCAGAGATGCTACTACTTAATTAATTTTCAGAAGCAACTGTGATGCCTGTACTGGTCTTGAACTACTTCAGTGATCTTCCTGCCTCAACTTGCCATGTATCATGTATGACCCAGATGTTACAACATCAGAAAAGCTATCTTTTCATAAGACATAGATCAGTCAAACACGTAAAGAAAATGTGGAGGGAGCATGGAAAACAGAATAAAGTTTTATGTGATGCACTACTTTCAGAAAGCTGAGGGAAAAAATGTATGTCCTGAATAAGTCAACAGAACTAAGATGTTTCATAACTGAATAATACTTGAATTAAATTATAAGACAAGATGGATTTGAAGAACCGAGTAAAGAAAACAGCCACGACAGCCAGGCCTGGTGCATGTCTGCCTCCACCTAGAAATGCTCAACAGACATCCATAGCAAGCCACATTTAATGACCCAGCCCAATCTCAAGCACCTATTCTGGGTATCTCCCATGAAATTACTGGATATCTCAAACTGTGACTGGCTTCAAGTATACAAAGCAAAGGCATGTCTATGTAGAATGGTAGGCATAGTCACCCTACGTGTGACAAAGCAGTCAAGATTCTGCAGGCAAACATGGACCATCACAATCACAGCAGTAACGGCAAGTGAAGCATCTTTATTTGCTCTACAGTATAAGTAATATGAACAGACAGCTCCTCAAGGACAGATGTCAAACAATCAGAAGCAATTTTAAGAAGAAAATTACTGGGGTGGGTCACTAGACACTCCTGAAATTCTATCATAAAACCACAGCCTCCTGGGCCACTCCAGGACAACAGAGACAAAGCTCATTTGTGTTAGCCAGTGACCTCTTCATTACCTTAGAGAGCTCGGCTCCTGCCTCTCCATCACTCATCCCAGGCCACTGGCTCTACAGTCTGCGTCCTCCCCAGTGACTAGAGCTTTGTTTTAGCACTACTGCATCAAGGAGGAGTCTTACAGTTACTATCCAGTGTTTTCCATCATCTGCAGGATAAAAATCCCAACTTCATACTATGATATAATGGGCTCTCATGGTTAGATTTTCCTGTCCAATTTGATCGTTCTCCAATGTGTTTATCCATCCCTAGCACCATAGCCCAGTGTTCCAGCCCTAACACAGCATCCAGCTTTCTAAAACTCCTAGGTTTTTGAACATATTTTTTTTCTTGACAATTCTCAGCTTTCAAACCCATCTCAGGTCATTCAAACCCCGGAATTGTTTGCTTTGCAATAAAAATTCCCATTTATATCTGTAATTAGTTACTATTAATTACTAGATGCCGGACAGTATAATGGGTGCCGTGTTTATATAACTGCCTTTAACCACCACAACCCTGTTACAAGGCTTAAACAAATGTAGCAATTTCTTCAGCCACATAGATAAACCAAAGAGCTCAGATTTGAACATCCCATAGTTTTTATTTTGTTTTTCCTTAGCACTGTGAACTGTTTACACAAATGAGTGCAGATAATAAACCTCTCTCTGGTGTGATAGCTGCATCGTATAGCATAGGGGCCATCTTACACAAAGCACTCAATAAACCTTTGTTGGATGAGTACTGAATGGTGTGTTTGTCCTAGGCATTTGTCATCATCTGTGTGCTTCTTAAAACAGTAAATTAGCCATGTCTGCATCCTAGATGCTACACTACTGTGAGTTGCTTGAATAAATGAATGCATTACACTCCACCCCCACCTCTCAATTTTGCCTAGACTCACACTCTTTTAGCATTATAAATGTGTTAATACAGACCACAAACTTTTCAAGACAGTGAGCTGTTTTTACCATCTGCATTGGGTAACACAAGACCTGGCACATAGTATATTCTTCAAATAAAAATAAAATGCTGTTTGCATTGCTCCTTTTGCTGACTCAGGATCAAAAAGTATGGATCCCTTGAGTAGACTGCACAGAAAGCTTGGTACCATTTGCTCAGTACCTGCAATCTATCCCTTCAAGGGAAGCACATGTTTGGCTGGGGAGGTTTGAAAGCTATCCCACATGGACTGGCATAAATGATATGCCAGGGACACAAGACATTCTGCCAGGTTGCAACCACTGTGCTTCTTTGTGGTGACTGTTCCAGAAAAGGGCATACCTGTTCCTCAAAGCGGGTTGGGGCCAACTTGCTGGTGAGTGAGGAGAAGCGACATTTTAGGTCTGGAAATTAGAGGTTTTGGCATCCTTGGGAAAGAAATGATGTGGCCTTTTAGCGCCTGCAAGAACCGCTGCCAAATGTCTTTCCCCTTGAAACAGAAACCATGTTCAAGTCTAGATAATTACCACTGAGCTGTGCCAAGCCCACAAATCCTTCTCAGCCAAGCAGCCCCGCGGGGAGTTGAAATTTACATTTATAATCGTTTACCTTTGGAAACTGCTAATTTCCAGAAGCCAGATTCATGCGTATAACCTTGGGGTTACATCTGATTGAGGCTCCACCTAGCAATGTCGGCTTAGGAAACATGCATAAGAGAGACAGATGTTTCCTGCTGTGATTTAACAGAGAATGCTTGAAGGGGAAACAGAGACTAGCTGACTATTAGAAGCAAGTCAGCCTTTGGAGGACCATGTAGCCTGTCTGTCTGGGTCTCCCTGATCCTCAAAATGAGCAAACTAGTTTTTTATCTGATCCCTAGAGATTCTCAGGACTCAAGAGAGAGACACGCTTCTAGAGTCCATCTGTTTTTTGTTGCCTATCTAAGCAGAATCCAAGCATACTAATGCCAAAATATTTAGCCAAGCACCAGAAGTAGCCAAGACCAATAATTCAAATAAAATAATAACCTACTAAGAATGCAGATTAAGTTGCCTGACTTGTTATCTGATAGTCTAACCAGTGATCAAAAACATTCAGTAGTATTATTCATGTCTGATTAATTCAGAATAAGTTCTCTGCTGTTTCAGATCCTATGGCTAATAAATTCCGAATCATTAATAAACTGTCCATGCCTTAAGCTTCTATTTCTTTTGCTTCCTGGGGAAATTCATGTCACTATTACTTGATTTCTCTAATCTCCATCCAGCAGAACAAGAAACTTCACATTAGTGATAACTGATTGCATTGTCTACGGCGGGGGAGTGGATGCTGGCAAATTAGGTGGAGACAGAGAAATACTGAAATTTCTGACAGGACACGGGCGAGCTAATTGCCCCTCCCTCCTTCCTTAAGCGCGAAGAGGTTAATGTATTATTGCCAAAGCTTCCGAGGATGTTAAGCAACAGCATTCTGGCTGCTGCGGTCAGGAAGGAAAGCCATGCGTCTTGTCAAGTCCTCGTGCTCCCTCACAGCATAAAGCTGTCACTTCATTAATTAGACGAGCGCGTTGCCACGCGACTCCCACGTGCTCACTCTCCATCACTGATCTTTGTCAATTTGGGCCATAAAACAGCAATTTAATAATCCCCCCTTACACATTAGTAACTGTTTTATGATGGAATTTCACTTGGCTGGTGGCATTTGATTAATCAGTCTGGGGAGGCCTTAAGTAGATGTATTAGGAGTTTAATTAAAAGGCAGTCTGTGAAGAAACTAAGAGTAAGGAGGACGGAGCTGAAAGAAAACAAGTTCACACAACCGTGGAATAAAATTAAAACATACTAAGTTGGTGGTAGATAAAAGGCAGTGGGCAGACTGCCTTTGGGCACTAAAGAATTCATGCATGTTTTAGAGGGTTATACAGTTAGTTCATATTCACTTCCCACCTACCAGAATCCTTCTTTTTTTTTATCATAAACAGTGATCCCAGTGAGTCAGATGCCTCCTTGGGAATCCTGGGTAGGGTAACTGGTAAGAGGCATTTTTATGTCTCTTTGCAGTGAAGACTTACTCATTTTTCACTGAAGAGGTTTGGAAGTGACCAGGAAGCTTTCATGTGGAGTCATCAACCAAGCAGACACTAGAAACTGTCGGTGATAACAGAATAGCAACAATGGCCGGTTTGCTCTTAGATTTATACAGTGAGTATAGAGTAGCAAGATGAAACAGAAGTGCCCAGTTCTAGATCTGCTGTCAGACATAACAAACAGCCATCTAATTGATTCCCACATCAACCATGCCATCCATTGGACAACGATTTTCATCTGCTCTTCAGTTTTCTCAGTTTCAAGAACTCGAATACTCTTTCCATTTCAAACACCTTTACCTCTATCCTAGGGCCTGACCCCTCTCTTCTTTATTTTAGTATAATTTGACAAGCACCTTGAGGTCTTCAGAGGGAAAGCAGGTGTTCCTCATAGTCTAAGAAAAAAATATAGCCCAATTGTAGTGGTGCAGACAGATATTTCCAGTGCTTTGGAGTCTGCGGGAAGAGGATCAGAATTCAAGGCCAGCTATGGTCACCTAGTGAGTTGTAGATGATCCTCAGATATACAAGATTCTGTCTCGAATAGGAAAGAATAGGCAGGGTATAGGTTTTCTGATACAGTTAACTTGAGAACCCTAAACTAAATTATATATTTTCATTAGATCAAAATCCTGAGATAAGAGTGGGGGAGAATCTTTCAAATCATGAGACAGAAGTAATGAAGACAGAGTCCATGAGCTTGAAAAAGAGGAAGGAGTGGCATATGGGAGGGTTTGGAGGAAGGAACTGGGAGGCAGAGCACAAGACATTATATTATAATCTCAGAAACATAAATAGTTTTTACACGTCTAATGGCTACAATGACAGGCAAATCTGTAAGCCTTTGCATGAGAAATAAATAATTTGACTTAAATTTCCAATAGTGACTAAATTGACCTATCTCCCAGTGGACCTGACTCTGTGCTTTCCCGGGCACATGTGTCTTCCACAGTAACTCTCGCTGGAGTAGTTATCCTTCTTTGCCATCCTCTCATGCTACCGTACCTTTAAGTAGTATGAACATCAGCAATTCTTCTTTGTGAAATGAACGCTTTCTCATTCCAATATTATATTGAAGTTTCTCTTATACCCTAAAGAGCCAGTGACTGACTTCCATAGAACTGTTTGTGTTACAGAATAAACTTTTCAATTTACATCTTATATTTTCATTTTTCCCACTCTCCTTGAGCATTTTTTTATTGTAAAGAGTTTGCTTTAGAAAGAGTTTCATGCTTCTATGCCATCTCTACTGCCTGGCAAGCTTTAAAATTTTGACTTTGGCTCTTGTGTTGTCAATGCCTCAGTAACTGTCCATCCTTATGGGACATGGATATCCAATTGCCTGGTCACAGGAATGCAGTAATGAAGTGCAGCACAGGGCTGGAAAAATAAGAAATGAAACTGGATTAATCATAGGTGATTATGATTGCTTGTTTAAAGAGAGCCCTATTCCATCAACAAAGAACTGACATAAAATATATTACTGAACATAGGACATAAATTATACATACAGATAATAGAGTTGAAGAATTTGAAATTACTGTTATGTAAAGATCTTTTATGATCCTATAGATCCATAATAATTGATAATAAAATAAATGTTCTAACAGTCACACAGCAAGCAAAAGTGCAAAATACTTAAGAGTTAATCTTACGAAAGGTAGGAGATTACCAAGAGATTAACCAAGAGTAAGAGGCTAAAAAAAAAAAAATCTCACTGAGATATCTTAAAAAGAACACTTATAACTGGGGGGAAAATCATGTTTGTAATATTATCATAGCACAGAGGTGTCAAATCAATCCAACCTGTTCTACAAATATAGAGAGACTCTACTAAAATTCTCATGTTTTTTTCCATGCTGATTATTAAATTTTTTAAAAATATATGATAGTCAAGACTACATGGGGCATGTTTAAAGGCAGGTAACGGAGGAGACATGCTTTGGCTTGTATTTATGAAAAAACTGTGCATCAGAATATTATCACATTATAAAACATAACTCATAAAAATGTGTACTATTCGTAACACATATAGACAATAGCATATAAACTATCATGAACACAAGAAGAGAAAAACTGACAAATGGCATGGACTAGGGAACACATTCAGAGAGTAATAATGGTTCTGGATAGATTACTCAGTGATTAAGAGTACACACTGACGACATCTTTGAAGAGGATGCAAATCCAGTTCCCAGGACCCACATGGTGATTCACAGCTCCATCTCCAGAGGGTGTGATGCCTTCTTCCAGACTTCATGGGTTCCAGGCACATACATAGTGCACATGCACACATGCGAGCAAAGCAGTTATCACATAAAACAATTTTTAAAAGAAGGAAAAGCCCACGTAGAATTTCAAAAGAAGACAAAATGGTGCAGATTTGGAATCTGGGGAAACCGCTAATTACAATGGAAACAGAACTGAGGGCGGGGAGTTACAGTGTAGGCAGGTAGCGATTAATTTAATGTCATTTAATTTTTGGTCGTGAGCATAGCCTTTAACAGCTGAGCCATCTCTGCAGGCCTAACTTAATTTCATTTATGTAATAAATTGTTGTTTATTAAAGTTTTCCCTTCATTAACAATATGCTACTAGAAGTGTATTTGGGGAAGATTCTAAATATTAAAAGGAGGCTAAATTAAGGTCTCTTGGGGACATATGCTTTAGTAACAAAAGGTGGGACAGTAACAACTTCACCTTGGAAGAGAATGAGTCTAATTAAATGGAAGCTTTGGGGTTGGTGAGTGCAATAAGCAATTTGAGAGCAAAGTTGAGCTCTGAAACAAAAATTGAGAAAAAAGAAGGAAAGAAAAGAAAAGTTGAATGCAAATTCTACCAGTCAGGCTCTATCTTCCTCCAAGAAATATAAAGCATGTCTGTCATGGTTAGCTTACCTGAAGCATTCATATATCCTGGTCTTCCTAGCCCACAGTGGTTAATAAAAGCATGGCTCATTTGCTTGAGCCCACATTTAAGTGCATTTCTAACAAGCCTATTCATCACTGACAGGGCAGTCTCTCTCTTCACCTGTGAAAGTTAACTCTTTGTTGTCTCAATGTCTGCAAGCCAGTTCCCATTAATCTATTTCAGATTGTAGTGTTATCCAGATCGAATCACATATATTGCCCATGGAAACATTCATTTTGACATTGATTCACTGATATTTATTAAGGTGTCTATTCAAGGCTTCCTATAAAGAACCCAGCTGTAGTAAGCCCCAAAGATTTTCTGTTTTTATCACCTGTGTCCAAATTCACCTGGTTTATTTTGTAATCTACTGCAGTTCTTTGGACCCCTATGTATTGTTTTGGGTTTTTTTTTTTTTGCTTGTTGACTATAACCCTCATCATTAATGTGAGTCTTATATTACTGTAACATTTCACTGTTTACATCAAATGAAATTGAAATTTCTCTTTATTCACATCCTACACTGTATGAATAGTTTTTAGATTCCTCTCTAAAAATGGAGCCTTAGCATCCCACCCTGGAGTTACTCAAGCAACTGACTGAGTGTCCTCTGACAGAGGAAACAGATCACATGCCCCTCCCTATTATGAACCTTCAAAATGTATACAGTTTAGGAGAAAAAGTCATTCATACTGAGAACTTACAGTGTGCCTTCATTAAGGGTTTCTTGAAACAGGGTCTTTCCACATAACTCTGACTGTTTTGGAACTCACTATGTAGACCAAGTTCTCCTTGGGCTCACAGATGTCTGCCTGCCTCTGTCTTCTAGTGCTGGACTTAAAGGTGTGTGTCTCACACACCCCGTTTAATTAGGGCTTGCATCACTGTGATAAAATGCCTCACCATTGAAAGAAAAGGTTTATTTCAATTTGTAACTTTCAGGTCATACTCCAAGGGAAGTCAGGGCAAGAATTCATTGCAGGAACCTGGAAGCTGGGACTGAAGCAGAAACTATGGAGCAATATTTTTACTGACACAGTCTCCATGGCTTGCTCAGCCTCTTTTATTTTAGTACCCAGGACCATTAGCTTAGGCATGGCACTGCCCACAGTGAGCTGGGCCCTCTCACATCAGTCATCAATCAAGAAAATGCTCCACAGGATAATCTGGTAAGGGTATTTTCTCAACTGAAGTTACTTCTTCCTAAATAACTCTAGCTTGTGTCAAATTGACATGATACTATCCAGCAGAGAAAGCAATTCAAGTTAGCAAGTGCCACATCTCAGCCTACTCAAACATATTCAATTACAATTCTACTTCAACTACTTGGTTTTATGCCACTTCTCATGAGATGTCATAACTTAACTCACGTATTGAATAAGATTTGGGCATCTGTCGTAGAATTATGGGAAAGTCATTATAACCGATCTCAATATTTGGAGTCCCTTCCTGCATGCTGGGATCCGTAAAATGATTAATACTTGTTTCACGAGTGTGACATTTGCAAATGCTTTAAGGAAAATCAACATTAGATTCTAGCCTGCATATTTCTCTTGTTAGATTAAGACTCCATAAGAGCCGGTCTACCACTTTCAACAATCATTTCTGTATCAGCCAATGTCCCAGAAAGAAGATGGGATGGTTCCACTGAACCAACTTGATAAAGGAATTATTTGTAAACCATGGAGGAACTGCAGTGTGCAGAGGCAAGCATTTACGGGGTTAATTCCCCAGGAAGCATAAAGGAGAGCAGCTATAAGAAGTCAGCTTGATAAACTTAATGTAGCATGCTGACTGATCTTTATTGAAGAGGAACACTCAATAGTAGTGTCCCTGTAAGGAGACCATTAACCCGACCATGAATACCCTCTACCCTCCAGTTCCCCCGGAAGTGTTTTCCATTGGGGAAATAAAAGCAAACCCAGTGAAAGAGAGCTCTTTGCCAATGATCAAGCAGTAGAGGAAGGGGAAGATCCACAGGAATGAAAGGAAGACAAGACATACAGCACATTCTCTGAGGCTCACATGACTTGTTTTGGGAAACTGAGCCACCAAAATGAGCCTGAACTAGGAACAACAGTCCAGATGATGCAATTCATATACGGAGTTCTCAAAAAGGTTTTCCTTTTTTACAGAATTTTTTTATTACTTTATAAATAATACCAATCAAAATTCCCACTCTTCCCACTTCCTCCCTTCCTCCCACTTCCCTTCCACCCCACCACACCCTCCCCCTCCAGTCCTGAGAGAGGGCAAGGCACCCAGCAGAGTGGAAAGTCCAAGGCCCTCCCCTCTACATCCAGAAAAACCTTCATGTTAAAAACCTATATATTAAGAAATACATAAACATAAAGCCTGTCTTGGTGGAACCAATATTTCTAAGGAGAGAGAAAGATAGATCATTGACACACAAGCACGTTATTGACCATGTGACTATTTATTTGGTTATTGCCAAATAAACACACCAGGTGGAAAAAGAGAAAGTTATAGTAGGTGAAAGAGGAAGGAGGAGGTCCTTCCGGGAGCAGAATCAGGAAATCTTGGAGGGAGTAGCATGTGACTAGAAACAGCTGTAGGGATACATCCCACAGGGTTAAGACTGAGAGTATCCCAGGAAGAGAAGTCTAAAGTCTAAGAGAGTGAAGTCAGAATTAGGATTGAGATAATTAATGAAACCTGAATCTGTAAAGTATGACTTGGATGTTTAGTGATGACCCCTTGGGACTGGATAAGCTATCAGAGAAACTCATCCCTAGAGAAAACGGATTCTTCCTCTCTCAGAAGACATTAATTAGTTGCCTATGTTTGGAGCTCTGTGAGACTTCCCTCATCCACACTGGTGTGTCCGCTGCTGTTATCATTGTGCTGATCTTATTTAGGAGATCATATTGTCGAGATTTTATGGGTGAATTTTCCCTACCTTAGGTAGAAGGCACTATCTCCCAGCAAATTCTGTTAATACCTAAGTCCTCAGTATCTAGAATAGTATTGGCTCATAGCACATCTTCAGCCAATGTATTCAAAAATTAAAGTAGTGAATCTTTTCTACCAGGTCACTATACTCAATTATAATCAAACTATTATTAGACCTGGTTATTCTTTATGTACACAGTCTTTTTTAATTCCATTCTAACACAAGAATGAGCAATAAGTAATTTTATTAAAACAAAAAATTCAAGGCAAGTTTGAATTTAAATATTAAAAACACCAATCATAATAATTCCTAAGGTTTCAATATCACTGATTACTTGGTTCATTCTTTTATAATGTCCAATTTAATCTTTATAACAATCCTTTATCATTAGCTTCATTTTGCATATAAAAATGAAAACTCAGTGGGTCTAAGGAACTTGAACAAGTTCAAGCTTCTAAAAATGTCAGAGGAGACAAGATTAGAACCTATGCTTACATAAGAGATTTCATCAGGGTTTGCTCATTAGATCTCAATCTCAATACTCACTAAATCCTTCACACCCTTGCTGTGCCAGTCCAGCACAAAAAGAAAGTTGAAATTGATATCCATGGTTCATATTATAAAAATGTATGTTCTTTTTAGAAGTCAAACTGTCATTGCAAAATACATTTTCTGATTCTGGAACTCTGAAATTCAGCAAGAAGGGTGTCTTGGCTCCACAAATATGGTGGTCAGTTATATACATGGAAACTACGTGGGTGTCAGTTGGAGGGGATCCACTGGTGGTGACAGAGGCCCATGTGAACTCTGCTTGGTGGAAAGAGCAACAGGCAGGCAGAACAAGAGGCCAATGAATTGAAACAGAAGGGCTGTGAATGTGTAGTTTATGGATATTTCATAGGGTTTGATTTGAATTTTGATTCAATAGTAGAACATTGAAATTTGAATTTGTTTCTTTTGTGTAGAACTAGTTTACAAATTATTATAGTCTAGGTATTTACTGTAAAAAAAAAAACCTTGGATTTTCCAGCCTTAATTTTTCTGAAGATTGAAGAGCAGGTAGCCGATTTTGTAAATTTGTGAAACATAGGACATTGTGTATTTACCATATTTCCTGAAATATTTTCATAAATATTACTCTTTCTGCTTTGCTCCTTTACACTGTTTTCTTGATTTCAAGGTGAATATGAGCTGTGATGTCAGACTTTGGCATGTCTAGCAATCTGAAACTGGTGCGGGAGGACCTTCTGTCTGTGTGTTGCTTTTCTTGGTTCATGAATAAAGAAACTGCCTTGGTCTTTTGACAGGGCAGAACTTAGGTAGGCAGAGCAAACTAAATAGAATGATGGGAGAAAGAAGGGAGGAGTGTGGGGATGCCATGGGTCCAGCGCTGGAGATAGACTTGCTGAGACTTTGCTGGTAGGCCACGACCTCATGGTGATATACAGATTAATAGAAATTAGTTAAATTAAGATGTAAGAGTTAGCCAGTAAAAAGCTAGGGCTAATGGGCCAAGCAGTGATTTAATTAATAGAGTTACTATGTGATTATTTCAGTTCTGGTCAGCCTGGGAAAAACAAGTGGGCGCTCCTCCTACATGAAACAAGTGTGACAGACCAGTTAGTCACCATGGAGACAAAGTAGCACAGATGAGTTGTGGTGACCTGTAGACACAAACCATGTATCACTTGTGTGTGTAGGTTTTCCTTGAAAAGAGTGTTGTTAGTAATCCTATTGCACAGGACAGACTGGTGATCTAAGAGGAGTTTATATCACTCACTCATTATCAGAGAAACAACTTGCAGTAAATGGCCAGTGATAGAGACTGACTACTGGTCAACATACAGAAAACAAGAGACTGCAGAGTGATCAGCCCTAAATGGGACATCCACACCACTCTCCTCTGCAACAGGACTCTGAGATCATTGTGCAAGGGCAAGGGCTGACTACAGGAAGGCTGTTTTATGGACCCAACATGACAGGTACATAAATTAACTCACAGTGGTGGTGGTGGCGGCATGTACAAAACCTGTGCAAACTCAAGCCAGACAAAATCCCAGCCTGGAGGGGGAAGTAGGCACAAAGACCCATCTCTGTCTGGGAAGCGATTGACAAATGATAGCTTGCAGGAGAGAGAGAATCAGTTTCCTTTAAGGATATGCCCCCATCAGGTCAACCAAAGTGCAGAGCAGACTGTACACCAGTGAGTTGTTGATGGGGAGAAAGGAGGATACGAGTTATTTCCTCAGCTCATTTCTGAGTTAGAAGTTTGTTTCTTCTCATGTAATTTCTCTTCTGCTTATTTCTACCTCAAAATTGGAAAGCTCATCTTCAGATTTTTCTTTTCTTTTTTCTTTTTTTGGAGGTGGGGGGATTCTATTCATTTCATCAGTTATCAGATTTTATAAAGTGCATCATCAATGTGTCTAGAATCAGCTTCCTATGCTCACACAGAATTACAGTCTTGGAAAGTAACGGTGCTTGTCATTCTGCTCACAGGTTCTCCCTTCCTAACCCGTGCAAAGTGCTGCCTAAATGAGCTTCTTCAGGCTTGATTTTGCCATTCTTCTATTTAAAACTGTTCAACAACTCCAATTCATCTTCAGAGCACGGCGAGGCATTCACATTATTTAAAATGTCATTTAAAATATTGCATGTTTTCCTGCACTTGTGGAGCTAAGATGTCGTATAGACACGTAAGGCCTTTTTATGCATATATGACGGAAAAGTGCAAGTGAGGTCAGTGAGACATCTCAGTGGGTACAAGCACTTGCCGGTGAAATGCGACAACTTGAGTCTCGCTCCCAGATTCCACAGAAAAGGAGAGCCGGCTCCCAAATGGGTACATGCACATAGTAATAATAATGATGATAGTATTAATAAGAATAACTATAATAATAGACAATGAGTAACCCTTTAATGTGGAAATAAAAGAACCTCTGTATCACAGGCCATAGGTAGCACATCTGCCTCATAAATTTGTAGAAGGGAAATTGTCTAAAGGAACAACAGAAACTAACAAGAGTAGGATTAAGCTACGTTTTTATATTATAAAACTACATAAAATGAAATGACACCTTAAGTTTAATAGCACTTCAATTATCAAGATAGTTCCCCAATCATATTGTAAGCACCACAGAATATGTCAATCTAAGCAACTATCAAACCTTTCAGAGTATAACATAATACATGTGATCATTTTTGTGTCTGAATACCTCACATATATTTATCCAAATTTGTGGCTCATATTAAAAGCATGTTAATGCTCACCTCTATGATGGAGCTTCCATGATGCTTCTTCCTCCAATAAGTAGGACTGGGTCATTCTTTTCAAATATTCAGACCTGATGTATGTATTCATAACCAGTCAGACAGTCACAGGGGACGGTTGATCTGGTGCCTTTGAATCATGGGCCACATTTCCCAAGATACTGGTCATATGACAGTCATTCTTAGTGGGCAAAATTCATATTTGCCACTTCTAGACACAAAGATATTTATTTCAGCAAACAAGAGACATCAGCTAGTATTTAAAACTAATACTAAGAAATTATAATTTGGAAACATGATACCATACAGCAATTTATTTAAAACAACTAAGCTCCTTTTCTGAAATGAGATCATATAAAAACAAATTACTTCTATATAACTACTTTAAAAATGATTGTGGCTTTGCCATCAGCCTCTATTTCCTTTTCATTAAACACCAGTTTAACATATCTAATCACAGGGCCAGAGGGACATCTTTCTGCTGGAACCCATTCCTGCATGATGATCTATACTCTCATCCCACCAAATCTGGTCCTGCTTAGAAGTATTGCTTCTTATTTTAAAGGTATAACCACCACTTTAAGAATTTGGGATCTTTTCTGAATAGTTCTTGAAGTGGTTTGTCAGCCTGCAGACCTTACCACAGCCTCATCTTGAGTATGACTCTTCTTACCGACCGGAATTTTTTCATCTTGACTTTTATGTTCTATTATCTCTGCTTTGATTTACATGCTGTGATGTTGAGATGTGGTTTTAAACCATCTTACAAAGATATATTTTTTCCTCACCGGCTAGAAATGAGAACTGAAAATTGATCTTCCTTCCTGTTTACAGCCCATGAAGTTTCTTGCGCTTCTATCATAAAAATAGTGACTCAGAAAATTACTTCGTAATCATGTCATGCTTAGTTCAGTGATTTCCAAATACCTTCATGTTGATGAAGCATATCAGAGTTGCCTAGGAACTATGTTAAAATTAAGATCCCTGGGTCTCAACTCAGTGATTTGAAGCATCTCCACAATTGATTGATGCCCTTCATTCCGTGTTTTGTACAAGAATGAAGGCAATCCTGACCCGTTTTGTAAATACACAATGACAAATAAGGATCTAATGTCAGTAGTAGTCACTATTTTTGAACTTAAAAGATATCAATGGATAGTTAGCAGGAAAAAAAGACCAGAAAAAAGCAATTTTGAGTCTTCTAGAACTCTGACTATACTCAGGGGCAGTATTGCCCATCTGAAGACTAAGGTGGATAAGACTCATGCAGTAGTTGACTGTAATAGACAACAGCAAGACATCACATTTGTGGACAACAAAACTGGTCAGACATAGTTTAAACATTTACACATTTTAAGGCAAGAAAGAGCATGGAAGCAAAGAGGATTGCATGTTTAAAACTCCAGAAGGGGTCAGTACTTTCCAGATGATCTGACAATATTGCAATGCCATACCTTGGTGCATTGGCCAATCTCATACACCAGCTTAAGCTTCTTACTTCCTGAGAGCCTCTTTGAGGGAAATTAGAAACTAGTAAATTTTTTTTGGGGGGGGGATTTTCGAGACAGGGTTTCTCCGTAGCTTTTGGTTCCTGTCCTGGAACTAGCTCTTCTAGACCAGGCTGGCCTCGAACTCACAGAGATCCCCCTCCCTCTGCCTCCCGAGTGCTGGGATTAAAGGCGTGCGCCACCACCACCCGGCAGAAACTAGTAAACTTTTAGAGGTTTGTTTTATAATATCAATGCATTAGTCAGGTATTAGTCCCTATGTAAAAAAATACATGAAAATTGAAACAGAATTAGATGAAGACTAAAAATGAGCCTAACAGACTTAATATGCTAAAAAAAAATTCTACGTATGTAGGCTTAGGTTTCTACTAAGGGAGCAGAGCCACATTAAAAGGGGATCAGTGCTAAAAATTTTCCAGCAATGAATGGCATAAATCAACTATCTAGTTTCTTTTTTGCAAAGTATAATTGAATGATTCTAATTTAAATTAGATTTAAAAACTTCATGATTTATTTTCTTTTTTAGTTCCAGCTTGAATCTTCAAATTGCTGCTTGATCAGGGTCAGGGATTTCCGAGTGACTGATAATGTTCTTATTGTGGGAAGGCTTTTCTAGGCTCCCTCCCTACTTGGAAAACTGACTCTGGACAGAAAGCGTCTATCCTTACTGCATAATTTCTTAATTTAATTCTTTATGAAACAAGTAATGAGTTTTCCTATAACATTTTCATGCCATTATACTTGGTTCACATTTAAGGTCAGGAAAGCACTAGAGCATACACACACACACACACTCACACACACACATGCACACTCACAAACACACACTCACACACACACATGCACACACACAAGCACACACACACACGAGCACACACACAAGCACACACACACAAGCACACACACACATGAGCACACACACACATGCACACACACACACGAGCACACACACACACACAAGCACACACACACATTGCTCTATGTAAATTAAGATATTTAATGAAAATCTGGAAAGTAGTGAAATAAAAGATCTTAAAACTGCATCAAAATACTAACAAACAAAACTGATAACCTGACTTCTTGAAATAATCTAAATGGAAACACACACATATATTTTATTTATTTTGTTATATATTTTATGTATAATGGTTAATTCTTGAGTATTTCATATATAATAATGATATTTACTTTATTTACCCCATTTAATTTTCTTCTACCAACTGCCCTTTCCACTCTCTCTCAAATCCATGGTCTCTTAATCCCTATTGCTGTTACATATTCATAATATACATGTATATATGTATGTGTGTATGTCCATGTGTGTGTGTGATTTGCTCATATGTACATTTGTATAGGCCTTACTACTTAGGATTGAATAAGCTATCACGGTACTTATTCCTAGAGCATTCTGACTCTCACTTGCTCAACAGTCATTAATGGTCTAGAGATATTCTCCTTCCACATTGGTATGCCAACTGTTATCATTTTCCATGTCTTGTTTAGGCAACCATATTCACGAAATTTCATGAATGAAGTTTTCCTGTCATACATAGAAGACACTATTTTGAAGCAAATGCATTGGTCTGCTAGCTCCTACAATCTTTCTGTGCATCTGTTCTGGGATGTTCTCCAAGTCTTTGGGGCAGGAGTTGTATCATAGATGTATTAATTGGTGTTGGGCACCCCATGGTCAATTGTGCTCTGTATTTTGTCCAATTGTGGATTTATGCAATGGTCTTCATCTGCTACAAAAAGAAGCTTCGCTGATGAGGGGTGAGCATTACGCTTTTGTATCTGTGGATACAGGGGAATGCATTTGGAATGCAGTTAGACATTATTCTGACTTGGAGGAGTGGCAGTAGTTGTTTCTCCTCTATGTCCCATGACCTCACCAGCCATGGGTAGGGCTAAGTATATATTTCAGACATGAATTTTTTTCCTATTGAGTGGGCTTTAAGTTCACTTAAATGAGATGGTTGTTGGTTACCCTCAGAATGTAAGGGTCACTATTGCACCTTGCAGAATATCTTGCTATCCAACCATTGTGGTTCACAGGTGTTACATTTTGGTAGGACTATTGATTGCTTTGCTCCCTTCGCAGGTTTCATAGCTGCTTCCAGTACTATGAGAGCTAGTCCCCAGGGAATAGTCCTTCAGGTCAGTTCCAGCTCAATTCCTCTGAGTCCTCAGCCCTAAGTATGTGGTGCCTTGGCAGTAGGCTTTTGTTGACAGTTTCTGGTAAGAGACTAAGGACCTTGACAAAGTCTTATATTGTGTTGGGGGTCAATCAGACTTTCCTGACCAACAACTTCAAGAAGGTTCCCCATAGCAGGCACTGGGATTTTTGTTAGATAATAAGTGGAATACCTTCATTTAAACTAACTTTAATTATTGAATTAGCAGGTTATCAAAAAGAAAAAAAGATATTAAGTTGGACACAAGCCATATTAGAGGGATAGGGAAAAAACTGGATAGTAGAAATAGGGGTTAGGCATAATCATGACTCATTTATTATATATATGCACACATATATGTATGTATACATACATATATATGTGTTATTGTAGGTAAACAAAAACATAAATCTCTATGGCAACTTTGGATCCCCTTTCCATCCCTCTTCCTCTTTGCTGCAATGATATTTAAAATATGTAATATTAAATATTACTACTGAGTCAGATGCTATGACTGAATACACACAACACTTTCGTTGTAGGACAGAGGGAAACCAATACTAAACAAAGCAGAACACTTGTTCCCTAATGACTAACTTTTATAGCACGAGAAGGTACCATGCAGGTTGCTGG
Organism: Microtus ochrogaster; assembly: GCF_000317375.1. NCBI lineage: Eukaryota > Metazoa > Chordata > Mammalia > Rodentia > Cricetidae > Microtus > Microtus ochrogaster. Next base: position 5,426,025 of record NC_022032.1, read on the forward strand.
GATAGAAGAGACATGAATTGTTTTACCCAGTGATGGACCCTGATGCAACAGCGCCATTCTAGCAGGCAAGATGTGTCTGACGTTGCAATAGTGACATAGCTCTTATGGGGTGATATATTTCTTCCTAATTTGGTTTGAAGTCCACTTCAGAGGATGGAATTTCAGCTTTCTGCTGTAATTTTGGTCACAAATTGTGGCTTGAGGAGGTTATATTCTTAAAATAAAATCTGCAAAATACTGTTTTATTTGGTTGGGCTATCATGTCCCTTCTAACATTTTACTCATAGGGCCACGTCAACCTTGGTCAGAGAAGTTTTTTTGTTTTATTTTGTTTTTTGATACCTAACTGGCCAAAGTGTTAAGAATAAAAAACTGAGTTCACAAGTTTAAATAGGACATCTTTGTTAGCCCCATTGTCCCCACGGCCCAACAGAGCGTCACAGGAAAGGAAGCAGCAAACACGTAGAAGCCAGAGAATAGGGAGAAGTGCTATGGTGTGCCTTCTTCTTAATGAGGTGTGGCCATCCCATTCACTAACCCACAGCATCTGCAGTTACTGCCAGAACACCTATAAAATCCAGCCAGTTGAGGAGGGGATCCCCATGGCTCCCACTTTACTGAGGAGCTGCTGACAGTTGACAACTGTTAAGGGAACGAGACTAATTCCTTCTGAGGATCTGGTCATGTTCCCCAATACTTGTATTCCTGAGCATGGTTAAATTGGATCTGTTTTGGCTTGAAACAGATTGAAAAAAATGGAATAATTTTTGTCTTTCAAATACATATTTTTTTTTGAAAGCTACCAACATCTTCCTCAGCCTTTGGCTGTAGCTTTCAGTGTGAATATTGCTTTATTCATTGCTATTCTTTTTTTTTTTTTTT
>NC_022032.1:5427331-5438518 GCF_000317375.1 Microtus ochrogaster
GTTAAAATAAAGACATTTTCTGATAAAGTATTTGATAAGAGCACACCTGACAAAAATGAAAAAGAATACAAGAAACTTTTCAAGTAAGCGGTAATTGATCCTAGAAAAAAAAAGTTACCGTGCAAGAAGAAATAAAGGCTATGAGTATTTATAAATACAAAGGAATATTGCTTTTACAAAGCAATAATTTAATCTTTAATATGGTTTCAACTGAAAGTAGAATTAAAATATATTAGCAATACATAAATGAAAGATGTTTGAAAGAATTTAAAATAGCATTGAGAATATAAAAATAACACATGGTTTGTATTAGGCTGTAATTAGTCAGAGAAATAACAAATCTCCAAGAGATTGTCAGCTGGCAAGACAACAAAAATTATAAAATATTTTTTTCATTAAAAAAAACCAAGGAGGAGGAGGTTTCTCAAGAGGAGGTAAGAAGGCTTGTGTGAAAATAAGAGGGCCTGAATTCAAATCCCCAGCACTCAGGTAAAAGTCAGGCATGACCACGGATGCCCATAATCCCAATACTGGGAGGATGAAAATGGGTGGAGTCTACGAGCTCACTGGCCAGCCAATCTAAACAAAACTGTGAGCTTTGGGTTCTGGAGGAGACCTTGCCTCAATAATATAAAGTGGAGAACAACAGAGAGAGTACCATAATCTTTTCTTCTGGTTCCCACATATTCGTAGATGCATGCATGTTCACACATATAAACACACATACATACTCACATACACTCACATAGTACACATGCATAATCAGATACATATAAAAGAAAGCAGGAAAATATTTTTTAAAACTAACCGCAAGGATGAATTAAAATATATGGCCTGGGGAGATAACTCAGTCAATACAGTGCCTGGTGCACAAGAGTGAGGACCTGTGTTTGCATCCTCAGCACCCACACCAAAAGCAGAGTGGGGCAGCAGGCTTCTGTAACCCTAGTGATGGAGGTGTGGCAAAGATGGATAGCTAGAGGTCGTTGGCTAGCTAACTCGCCTAAACTTATATATTTCCGGTTCAGTGAGAAGCACTGTCTCAAAAAATATAAGGCAAAAAATGTTTAAGAAAGTTATGCCTGCTAAAATTGGGTGAATGAATATCCAAATATTATTATTCATAAAGGACAAAATGTGGAAATAACCTGAGGACACACTACACAATTATCACAGATTTAAAACGGAGATTACAAAATATCAAAGTAAGCACCTGAGCGATGCATCAATACACTGAACTGTCATTCTGCCCTCGGAAATGGCATTTTTAAGTGTACATAAAATCATGAGACTTTTATAGATATGAAGTTAAAAGTAGTAAAACAATTGAAAATGTTACTGTCCCTTATATTTTTTTCTAGTTCTTAAAATACAGTCTCAGAAATCTTATTTGATAGAAATGAAAGAGCACAATGCTATTTTCAAAATTATCACAAGAAGAACTAGAACAAGAACTAGGAAAAATGTGTTGAAAAGAAGAGCAGTGAAGAAACCAACATCCACAGTGTGAGTTGCAATCAAAGGCTAAAAGGGAGATGCTCATGCCTTTCCAATGAGTATTTTAGAAGGCTGAAAATTGAACGAATTTTGCTCCAGACAAAACAGAACCAATCTGACCACAATTGGGGAACACAAAAGAACAGAAGGCAAACAGTGAAGAAGTTGATGGGAGACAAAGATGCAACAAAGAAAAGCCTCAAACCATAAATGAGTTCTTTCAAGTAAATCCAAAATGGATAAAATCCTAAAGGTAGCTAATCAAGAAATTCTATGGGCACCGTCATGAGTAAGGAGAATTATAGCAGTTGCTACTTCGGTGGACTCGCTTTGACAGTGGAAAGAACACCATGACAGAAAATCAGAAAAAGAAAATTAAACAAGATACTAGACCACACAGACCAACGGGTAAATAAATATTTATTAAGTAAATGAAATTAATGAACCATTACATACACGAAGGAAACAGAGAAAGCAAAGGTAAACAAGAAATGAAAACGGAAGACTATTCCTTAATAAAACAATAGGAAATTTAATTCACATTAGAATTGCAGAATCTGACCTAGAGGACTTTTCCCAGGATGATTCTAATGTGCAAATCAAATCAGTATGATGTACCATGTCAATATGAAAACGGAAACCACTTGATCATCACAATGGATGCTTTCAAACAGTGTTTGGAAAAAGTTCAACATCCTTTCATGAAACAAGAAGGGTCAACAAGATAGGTGCACAGGGAACTTATCTCATCATAAAAAAAAGGCTACATGTGGAAAAACTGCACTAACATCATCATCAATGGAAGAAAATCGACATTTTTCCTCCACTGTGAGGTACAAGTCAAGGATACCCACTCCTAACTCTTAAATATACCACAACATTGAGACGACAACTGGGAAATCCAAATTGGGCAGAGAAGTAAAATTAAGGGTTGGAGAGAAGACTCGGTACTTAAGAGAACGTGATGCTCCTCCGGAGCACCCCAGCTCAAGTCTGAAGTACCAACCTCAGGTGGCTAACAGTAACTCCAGATTCAGAGAGAGCCTATTCCTCTGGCGTCCACAAGTACCAGCATTCGTAGGCAGTTATCCACACGAAGGCACACACATACACATAATTAAGAATAATAAAAATAAATATTTTCAAAAAAGAAGTAAAACTACCCCTATTTACACACAATGTACTTCTGAAAATCCCAAGTCTCTCTCTCTCTCTCTCTCTCTCTCTCTCTCTCTCTCTCTCTCTCTCTCTCTCTCTCTCTGTGTGTGTGTCTGTCTGTGTGTGTGTGTGTGGAGGGGGGCTGAGGTGGCAGTAGAGGGGAGGGGGAGGAAGGCGAGGTGGAGGAGAAGATAATGAAAAGACAAAGGAAGGAGTAGAGGGGAGAGGAGGAAGAAGATGATCACTAGAAAGAACTGGATTTGGCAAGGATGTAGAAAAAAATGTACTCTTGTGTCCTGTCTTGCTGGGAGAATGTGAGTTAGTATAGCCAGCTGGGAAACATTATAAAAATTTTCTTTAAAGATAAAAAGAAAACTACCATGATTCAGCCAGCTCAGTCAGAGAATGTTAGCATAAAGGAGAGACGAGTGGAGGGAGGGAGAGAAGTGGGGAGGGGAAAAGGAGGAATGGGGAGGAGGGGAGGATAGAAAGGAGGATATAAGGAAAAAAACTGGGCCACTACTAAAGCAAGCCCACTGAAAATTGCATAGACTAGTATTCAGGTTGGAGACCTGGGAGGGGTGGATTGCACTTTGTCTTTGAAAGGGATGTGAGGAAATGGAATTAGATTTTAATTTAAAAATTATACATATGAGTATATATAATTATATATATGCATATATGTGTAATTTTTGAAGGGAGACATGGCTTGATAGAACATCTAAAGAGGCTCTGTAGACAGTCACCATATGGAATTGTTTCTAGGGACTGAGGCCCCCAAATTATAGCTATGGTTAGTGGTGAAAAATCAGGATCGCTGCACCCTCTTCACCCACTAGATGGTGTTTACGCCTTCCCTGTGGGAGATAAAGGCTTCAGATGGATGCAGAACCTTAAAGGAAAGGAACTAAGCACCTTTATACCTTTGAGAGTACATCAAGCTAATCTATGTGGAGTAACATTCCTTTTGAGTCAGAAAACAGCTGTTCTAGCCAGCACTGGCTCAAGGTCACTACTAATGGTCAAGTGGCAAACAAAACACACAGAAACAAAGAACTGATATCATCAAACTTCACTCATGATAGGGGATGCATAATCCAAGAAGACCAACACGGACAAAAGCATGGATTCTCAACACAGAAAGCAGTGTGGATTATCAGTTCGAAACATCCACTACTGCTTTCTCTATTCCCAGGAGAGAAGCTTTTTTAAAAAGAAATTTTTTTTGGCATTTTGTGAATATATACTTGCCAATCGGTTTGCTCATGTATGTTTGAATGTTTATATGCTCATATTCCTAATAGTGCTCGTCCCCCACTTTCCACAATTTCTGCTTTTTCCGTTTTCATTTTTTCAATGTTTTAAAATTTCCCATTTTTTCTGTTTTAAATTTTGCTTTTTTCCCCATAATATTTAAAAAGATCTTGCCTTATAATATTTCTGCCAGCACAATCCCTTTTGTTAGAAAATATATCATAATCGGTGCTTAGTTTTCCCTTTATTTCTGTTCTGATTCATTGCTGTTATTGTTCTTATTGTTACATCTGTGCATTCTCTGTTGGGCCAGTGCTGAAGTAAAATACCTTAAAGGTGTTATGTAGTCACTCTGCAGTAAAGCTACAGTCCTGGCCCAATTCAGAGTCAGCAAACCTTCTCTTATATAAAATTCACCCCACTAGAACTCCAGCAACCCGTACACTCACAACAGTGTGTTGATTATTATAATACAGCCCAAAGTGAGAATCTAAATATCCATGGATGAGGGCGCATAAACATCCACACCCTTCTATTCATATCTACAAAGGCAAAGAGAAATGACAGAAAGCCTGTGAACATTACCAGAAGCATAGCATGGGTATCCCTACCCTTTCACAGCCTGCAGCTTGAGGCAGGTGAGAGGCATAAGCATAGAGATCAAACTCAAACACTTGACATCTACAATACATCTGCTTCATCTAGATGGAAGAGTCTTAGGCTTGAATTCAGGATATATATTTGACCCATTTAAAGAATCCAGTATCTCAAGAAGCATCATCAGGAGAAAGCTTTTCTTTACAAGGTTCTATATGAAAGTGAAGGAGGATTTAGTAGATAAATCAGTCAATAAAGTGCTTGTTCTACATGATGGAGGACCTGAGTTCAGTTCCTAGAACTCCTACAAATGAAGGTGTTGGGGTGCATGTTTGGAATCCCAATGATGGGGAAGTAGAAGCATAGGACTAGACAGCCAACAAGCCTAGTCTACTTGAACATGTGCACACACACACACATACACATACACACACAAACACACACACACACACCATACACAAACACACACAGAGAGAAATAGGAAAGATATCCAACCCAATCAATGCAGAAATATCAACAAATATCTGACCCCTCAAAAATATAGAAATCTCTAGCAATTGACTCTCCAAAGATAATGAAATAGATGAAATTCCCGATAAAGATTTGAAAATGATTTTTTATTTCCTCTTTTTTTTAATGGTTTCTCCATGGCATATGCTCCATTCTAAAGATTTGCAGCTACAAACCATAGATGAGAGAGAACATATAGAAAATGCCTTTCTTAGTCTGGGTTACCTAACTCAGTACAATAGCTTTCAGTTCCATCCACTTAACCCGTAATTTTCACGATTTCATTTTCTTTACAATTGAATATAACTTCAATGTTTTGTGCCAGATTTTATTGTCCATTCATCATTTGAATGTTATTTAAGTTTTCTTTTTCCCCATTTCTTAGATACTGTGAAGAGACCAGCAATGAACATGGCTCAGCAAATATCTGAGGAGTGGGATGTTGAATCCTCTGGTTTTATGCCAGAAAGTAGTATAGCTGGACCATGCGGAAGATTTAGTTTTAGTGATTTGAGAATTTTCCACACTGATTTCTGTAGAGACTATGCAATTTGCAACCCTACCGTCAGTGAATAAGGGTCCTTTTTTTCCCATAGCTCCTGTAATATTTGCTGTAGGTTGTTTCGTTGCCTTAGCTGGTCTGAATGGGAGTGAGATAAAATCTCAAAGTTGTTTTAATTCCCTTATCCTTAGTTGACAAGGATTACAATCACATTTTAGAATACATTGTCACTTTAAAAATGAAGAAGTTACTTTTAATGATTTATAATATTTATTTTGTTCAATATCAGTATGAATTGTTTCTCCCCATTCAAAGTATAATTTAATTCTAATTCAAAAGTTCTGTGTGCTGAAGTTTTTGTAGCCACTTTTGTTTCTTCTTTTGAGCTCTCTCTTTTTATATATCTATTGCCTGTTTTTAGTTGGGTTGCTGTTTTCTTCATTCATTGGTTTTGTCTTTTTATTAGTTATTTATGTATCTGGATATTCATTCTCTTCATGATACAGAGCTCGTAAAATTTAGTGCCGGTCTCTGGGCTTTCTCTTTACTCAAGTGATGGTTTCCTTAGCTGTGCAGAGCTTTCTAGTTTTATGAACTCCCACTTGTCAGTTGTTTGCCTTAATTCTTGGGCAAATGAAATCCCAGTCAGAAAGTTTATCTTGTAGGGTACAGAATGTACCTTAAATCTATCAGATTCAAGATTTTGTGTTTTACACTGAGGTGTTTTATCCATTTAGAGTTGATTTTTGTTTAGGATGATAGATATCAATCTAGTTTCATTCTTCCCTATTATAGACATTTAGTTTTTTCCACCTATTTATTGCCAATAATCCTTCTTTTTATCATTGTAAGTTTTTGGCTTCTTTGTCAGATATCAAGTGGCTGTGATCTGTGTACTCCTGTTTGGGTCTTATATGTCATTTTGTGGCAGTACCATACTATTTTTAGTAATGCAGTTCTGTAATATGCTTTAAATTCTGGAAATAGAGTTCATAAATTTATTTCTTTCTGCTCAGGATTGTTCAGCTATCTGTGGCCTTTTCTTTGTTCTAAATAAATTTTTTATTGAATTTTTCAATTCATATGAAGAATTGTGGAATTTTTATTTGAGATTGTGTTGAATCTGTAAATTGTTTTTTGGTAGAATTGTCATTTTAATTCTGTCAATCCATGAGCATAGGAGTTTATTCCATTTTCTAGTGTCTTCTTTAATCTCTTCAGGAATTTAGTTTTTATTGTAGAAGTCTCTCATTTATTTGATTTGGTTTATTTCTAGATGAATCTAACAGATATCTACAGACTATTCCATCTAAATACCAGAAATTATGCATTCTGCATAGCTGCCCAGAGAAGCTTGATATAGTGACATGGTGCTGTCATCTATAAATATGTTGAGGCCCTATTAGAAAGCAGGATCAAATAGGAGCCCACAAGTTGTGTGCATTTGACAAGTATCAGATTCTCAACAAAGGTCTCAAAACAGTTGCTGTATACTGTATATTATATGCTTTGGGGACTGATGTTTTGGTGGTGGAGAAATAACTGTGCACTTATCTCTGGTGAATACTATTTCACCCATTCTCAGCATTCGTTAGTTGCCTTTACTTCCTTGTCTAGAGTTGAGGCTTCATGGGTTTTCCTCTCCCATAGTAGCATGTCTATTGGCATGCCTCACTGGGCCATTTTTAGGCAGCCATGTTGGTGAGACTTCATGGGTGTAGCTTCTGATATTTATAGTAGACCATCTCACAGCAAACACCCTATTACCCTGACTGTTATAATCTTTCCACACCCTCTTCCACAATGGCCATAGATGCAGAAGTTGTATTTGTTGGGACTGGGCTCTACAGCTCCTCATTTATGTTGGAATATATTTGGAATATATATGCATATACACACATAAGCACACAGCATAAACATACAAAGAAAAAAGAAAAAGAGACCATGAATTTGAAAAAGAGAAAAGGGATAAGTGAACAGATTGGTAGGGAAGAAAAGGGGAGGAAAATGATATAGCTATATTAATCTCAAAATGTATTTTAAAATAATGAACTGGAGAGGCAGTGGAGTGGAATGAGACTTCTCTCTCTTGTGTTGTGTAAAAATCAACTCGATGTTGATGAAATACCTTAGTGTAAAGCCTGAAACTTCTGCAGGAAATAAAGGGAAACATCTCAAGTTAGTCACAGCTGATGCTTTTCTGAAAGGGACTCTAACAGCTTGGGAAATATTAGAAAGAACTGACAAATGGTTTTGCATCAAACTGAAAATCATTTGCACAACAAAGGAAGCAATGGAGCAAAGAAACAGCTTACAGAAAAGGGGACAAACTGTGCCAACCATTCACCCAAGAGGAGCTGAGTATACAGATTATTAATTGAGACATTAATATAACAATTTAAAACTCTTGAAGACCAATGGGCAAATAATCCAATCTAAAAATGTGCAAATGAACTACAGACACATTTTTCAAAGGAAATATGAAGACCCACAAAATATAAAAAGCATTCACCATCTTCAGCCATCAGGGGAAAATACAAATCACAACTACACTGAGATTCTCATTCACTCCAATCACGATAGTGACATGAATGATTGTTGACCAAGATGTAAGAGGAAGAGAAATCTCTTTACCACTGGTGAAAATGTTAACTTAGTGTGGCCATTTTGGAGGTAAGTATGGGCTTCCAGGCTTTCTCTAGAAATTAAACTGCCAAATGATCCTCGGGTATCCACCTTAGGGGTACACCCAAAGGAATCAAAATCAGGATACACTGCAGAACATGCACATCCATGTGCAATTCAGTACTATTCATGATAGGCAAATCACAGAATTCCTTTGAACTTGAGATTTTTCTGCTTCCACCTCCAGAGTCCAGGGCTCATACATGTTTGCTTTAAGGTCTGCCTTAAGAAAAAACAATATAAGTAGAATATTATAAGTCTGCTTCCTCCAACTTGATTTTTCCATATTTTATTGTTGCAATCTTAGCCTTATCATATATGATTAAGAATATGTTCACAGACATACTAAATTTTCTAAATCTCAAACTTCATGTTTTTAAAGTTATTAATACATGTATGTATCAGCATCATCCCATGTCCAATTCTACCTACTTCAAACCACCAAATAAAGGGCAAGTGAATAAATAAATTGACTACTCCTTTGCAGCGCACAACACCTGTCTGTGCTCTATGAGCTACCATACAGTTCGCGAGCTTCGGGCAAGGGGCTGGAGGTTGAAACATACAAACACACACCAACAAAAAGACAGGGAAACAGAAACACAGATTTCTAGTCACTGGTAAGAAGCCCTTTATTCAATAGCACCATGGAGGCTTATATACCCAACAGTCAAGTGGGCCAACAGGTGAAAACCTTATCCTCTGATCCTTAAGGCCAAGGCAACATGTGCTCGTGAAGCAGAGCTGGTAAACAACTTTGACACAGCTTTTAGTAACTCAAATCAGAAGGAAAGTAAAGATCTCTAGTAGGGAAGAGCAGCTGGAGGCCAGGACTCCGATTGGTTCCAACACTCCTTACCTTCTGTAAATTAAGGTAATGTGATCCATATGAATACAACTCAGTGGATGGGCTCTAGCATTCCAATGTAGCCTAGCAACCAAGAAGGGGTTCTAATACTCCTAGCTTAATTAATGACCAAGAGGAAATGGGAGAAGGAAAAGACATGTGAACTAATTCTGCCTTCCCACATTTCCATGAATTGCTGAAGGTGCTGTTTTTCCCAAAGAATAAGAGTCAAGGAGAAAATTGCCAGGTAGCCAACAGACTCATTTGGGTACCTTCTCAAGACTAATCATGAGGCAGTGCCAGCTTGGTAATGCATCACTTCTAACTTCCTGCCCTGATGTGGGTTCTCCCGTTTGTATGTTGTGAATATGTTCTATTACCATTGGTTAATAAAGAATCTGCTTTGGGCATACAGCCATGCAGAATAGAGCAAGGTGGGAATTCCAAGTAGAGATAGACAAAAAAGAAGGTGGAGTCAGGGAGACACCATGTATCTGCCAAAGGAGAAAGACAGCCTTGTGGAAAAACATAGATTAATAGAAAGAGGTTAATTCAAGATATATGAGTTAGCCAAGAATATGTCTAAGTCATTGGCCAAGCATTGTTGTAGTTAATATTGTTTCCATGTGATTATTTCATGTCTGGGTGGCCAGGAAATGAACAACCAGTCTCTGCCTACACTGCCCTACTTCCATCTCTCTTGTAAGTGCCATTATTGTACCTCCCAAGCAAATGATCAGTATTTAGCTCTTATTTTAAGCTATTTTCTCTAAGTACTTGGGAACAGAATAACATTAGTAAATGGTATGGGGGGTACAAACCCACTGCTGTAATTTTTCTCTTCCCACTCCCATTGCCTATCCTTGGTTCATCCAAATCTCTCTTGTCCTGCTCTTCCTGTGGATGAAGAATAGTGACTATCTTGGCAACTCAGTCAGGTAATTGGAACCCCATTTTCTAAACTCTGCTCATCAACTAAGAACTCATGAGAAAGTAACTTCACAAAAACAATCAAGCATCAAAGCTAGGATTCTAAACAGAACCTGTCTACCCAAAAGGCAGGTCTTACCTTAAATATAATGGTGTTTTATCCCAGTCTGTTGCCACTCATCGGTGACTTGGGTCCAGTTCCTATGCTCACAGGGCATCTTAGTCAAGAGAAAAAAAATTCTCCTAGGTACAATGGCCAAGGGCAAAAGATACTTGAATGAGAAAGACCAGAAAGTCTTTCCTGAGGATGGCCCTTCACTAATCATAGAGAAACATCTAATAATGGTGCAAGTATTGTAATAAACTGGCCAGGTGAATGAGAAAGGTAGGACATTGCAGAAAGTGAGGATACTGGTCAGCGCTCAGAAGAGTCCATGTGCTTGCTCCACAGTATAGAATAGAAGGCTCTGGACATCCAGGTTAGAAGTGCATATCCAACAGTAGGACGAATGATGTAAGAAAAGACTCCTCAAAGATGCCTCAAAGCAAAGCATTATTCTGAGGTTAGATGTGTCTCCATCACTCAGCTGCGCACCATGGTTATACCAAGAGCTGGACACTAAAGAGTCAAAAGGCCTCCTGCCTCTGTTGTGGAATGGAAAGTCTACAGAAAAAAATGTTGCATGTGTTTAGTTGTTTAATGCTTAAGGAAAACACTTCTACAATTTCAAATTTATTCTGTGCCTTAAAGACTACAAGTTGGCTGTGCAGGTTCCATTCTTCATGCCTGCATGAGTATACTGCTAACAGACAACACATAACTGAAGTGGGCTACTAGATAGCATTTGCCCAAAATTAGCATAAATACTATAAACACAAAGAGAGGTCTGGGTGGGGAGATGTGGTGTCTATTAACTGGCCATTGGCTCCAGGAACTGAGGTCTGAGGTACTGGAAATCTATTCCATTTTCAGCTTGGTCACATGCCTTTCACTGAGCAAACTATATTGGGTTCAGCTGGAAAATCCTGGTCTCCATCTTGTTCCCAGTCTTTTTCTAGCATAACTACCCAGGAAGTGCCAAATGCCAGAATGGTGGTTGGGATACAAGAAGAATGATCTGTCAGGTGACATTCAGTTTCTAAGGAATAGGGACATGGAAATAAATCAGAGTTTACAACAGTGGCCGAAATAGGCTTCTATTGGCAT
>NC_022032.1:5438728-5460432 GCF_000317375.1 Microtus ochrogaster
GTACATGCAAATGTTATAAGAAGATATTGGATTTCTTGGAGGTAGAATTATAAGTGGTTCTAAGCAACCTACTGTGAGAGCTGAGAGCCAAACTCAGGACTGATGGAAGAGAGGCAAGAGCTCTTAACCATTAAGCATTCTCTTCCATGCTGAACTGTTTTATTTTAACAAACAAAAGAAAGATGTAATTCCTTAGTTATTTTTCTGTGATACCTATGACATGGTAAAATGGTATGGCATTATAAGTCATCGAAACAACAACATGTATTTATTTTCCATTTAGATTACTTGAGGAAAAGAATGTGCTAACACATGTAGAGCCCTTCTGTCCTTCTCCCCAGATAAAGCCAATCTTAAATTTTGGTAAGTATTGTCTGTGTAATAGTTATTATTTTGATCATATATGTATCCATTCTTAAATAATATAGTAGTTGCTTTTGTGTTGTTTGCTTATTTTTCTGTCAGGGATACAGTAAACCTATTTGAAGACTTATTTGTAATCGTAGTGAAATTTAGAGAAAAGAAGAAAGAAAAGTCTAATATTTGTAGCAATGTATAGTAACCTGAATAAGATTTTGCTCAGTGAAACAAGCAGATAAAGAAAGAAAAACACCTCACGGGCTCACTTCATGATCATTCTTCAGATGCTTTGAAACAGTCAGACTCACCAAAATGGAAAATAAAATAGCGATACCAGAGGCTGAATGTAATGAACAGAGATTCTGCTGAAAGGGTAGAAGGTTCAGTAAATGCACAAAAGGTAATGTAGATCATAGTTTCTGGGAGACATGATGGTGAACAGGTAATTTGCTAATGTGTAAGAACTCAAAGGTTCTTGTGATTAAAATAATTAAATAAAAACAGAAAGAGGAAGGAAGAATAAGATAGCAGTAAAGGTCTTAACTGGTTTAACTTTTAGTGATAATTTTACAAGGCATGTATGAATATGCCAAGTTGTATATCTTAAATATGTGTAATGTTTTTCTTATGTTAACTCAGTAAAGCAGGTAAAAGTTTTAAAACATAAGCCAGTCTTTTGGGTGTTCATAGTAACCAAAAGGTAACATTAACATTGTTAATAAATTTGTACTAATATATCTGAAAGTTTGAATGATATGAGAAAAATTTTTAAGAAATAAAAACTGACAGAGAAAATAAGTATATGAACAGTTTCTGTTTAATAAGGAAATATTCTTTTGTCAAAACCTTTTTACAAATGAATTAATGTATCAAATGAATTAAACTAATCTTGCACAAAATCTAAGAAAAAAATAGGAGAATAGTGAACATCTTGGCTCCCTGAGGTTAGCATAAGCGCAGATCTAAAACTTTTCAAACACATAAAAACAGGAAAAATGTAAAATCCTTTTTCACATGTAATCTGTAGATTCAAAAATCTTTGGCAAGTTAGGAAGAGCAGTATATGAGAGTTTCTATTGTTCTGCTAAAACACTGTAAATATAAAACGATCTAGCATGTGGACTCCTTGTCAACTTGATACACAGACAGATCACTATCCATGTAAACTCTTTCTGTTCTCATTTGTTCCCAAGATACATTGATATTAATATGATAGTGTAAAACGCTGCTACTTTAAAAAGTCTCAGATTTTAAACAAAAATCACATATAAAGTGTTCTTTAAAGCATCGAGAGTCTTTTTCAAAGTTCATGGCCTCTACAAAATATCCAAAGGCGTTCTGACATATCTAAAACCTCTAAGCCACCCAAAGGTTCTGTAAATTTTTCAAAGTCTCCATGAAAATCCAAAGTCTATTTAAAACTTCAAAGCCTCTCAACTGGGGGTTTCTGAAAATGTTAAAAAAAATTACTGAACACTTCCATGTTCCAAAGAGAAGAACCAAGGAAGGGTTATAACCAAATCAAAACAAAACCAAAGTTCAAGAGTATAAAAAACAATGGCACCTGATGCCTAGGCTCTACTTCTGATCTTCTGGGCTCTGAAGGGCTCTATTTATATAGCTCTGTTATTTATAGCACAGATACATTTTTCTCTCTGGATCAGGCTGTCTCCACTCCACACAAGTTTCTGTCACTGGTGGACATCCTATGGTACTGAGATCTTCTGGGGTCTCTGTCCACAACTGTGATTCGCGTTCACCAATAACCTTTTCTAAACTCTGACAGTGCCTTGTGGTGTCAACCCACTGAGCTTGCACCTTCACTATTGGCCTTTCCTGACCTCTCTTCAAGGATTCTAGCCTTGCCAAGCAGTGCCAAGTCTCAGATACTCTCCATGACATCTTCATATTTTAAAAGCTGGTACTCCCTGCCTGACTCATACACTACCAAGTTCAGGTGCCAGCATGAGAAACAGCTTTGACTCCTCTGGAAGACACTTTCTTTGTGCTAACCCTGAGAACATGTCCTGAATAAGATTGCTAAGAAAAACGACTGTTATAGGAAAAAATTCCAGTGTAAAAACTATAATATGCTGAGCAGTGGTGGCAAATGCCTTTATCCCAGCACTTAGGAGGAAGAGGCAGGTAGATTTTTCTGAGTTCAAGGCCAGCCTGGTCTACAAGAGCTAGCTAGTTCCAGGACAGGCTCCAAGGCAACACAAAGAAACCATGTCTTAGAAAAAAAGAAGACTATATATAATATGCTATTCCCAAATATACAACTTTAGAAAACATCAAGATTTTATTTTGATCTGAGGAGGATTGAGAAAAAAAGCAAAGGGCAACTTCTGTGTTCCCTATAATGGACTAAAACCCAAGGACATCAGTCTTCAGGCACCCACTCTGTCTTTGCCAGCACAAGTGGTGGAGTATCCATAGACAAATCAGCATAAGTCTGATAAGATCATGCTGAGTTCTAATGATTTTGGTGTCTCCTGAAGTCTTCTATTATACTCGCTAAATATTTAGATTTCTAGGAAGTGACTTTGTTTAGTGAATTTGTTTTGCTTGGATTTTTCTTAAATTTTTTTAAAATCAGTATCAGAATAATAAAGCAGACAAAATTGGGTATATCTAGGCAGAAACAGAGTTACTGTATACTCCACCATAAGTTTCTTCTATTCAAATCACATTGAGAGAAAGCAGGCTATAGGAATGCTATATTGAAGAGAATAGGTAGAGTTATGAACATCTATCTGGTTCTTGATTAATGAAATAATTTGACTTTTACTCCTTTTAACAAGACATTGGCTGTGTGTATACATTGCTATATCTTTTAAAAATTGATGCTGGTCAAACTGGATAGCTGCATTTAAAAGAATGAACCTTGATTCTTATCTATCACCCTATGCAAAATTCAGCATCAAGTCCCTCAAATACCTCAACATAAGACCTGGCCCTTTGAAGCTAAGAGAGGATAAAGTAAGACATAGAAATGAACTTACAGATACAGAAGAGGATTTTCTGAACAGTCATCCAGTAACACTGTCATTAAGGGCAACAATCAACAAATGGTAGCTCAGGAAACTAAAGCAGCTTACAAACAGCAGCAAAGTGTACCATCATTTGGGTGATGAGGCAACCAACTGATGGAGCTCTGTTTTTTTTGTTTTTTGTTTTTTTTTAGAGGACTAGTATCTAGAATATACAAAAGACTCAAAAGATAAGCATCAAGAAAATTGTTAATCCAAGTTTTACCTATATATAAGGGACAACAATTCCCCTACTAGATACACAGGCTAATAAAAAAAAAAAAAGGCTCAGTCCCAGGAATGGGTTAATCTTTTAGTGTTATTCGTAATTTCCCATAGACACCCAAACATTACAGACTGTTGCCAATATTATTGGTTACCTCCAGGATGTGATAGTAAGACTCCATATCTTAAGACTCTCACGCCTTTAAAGACAAATGCAAATAACAAGCATCTGTCAGCTATCTTGACTCAAAAGAAAATCCTTGCAAGAGGAAAGCCAAACTGGGCGGAAGTGAATCCAGTACTGTGCAAATACCCAAGGGCATAACAATTTACCTTTTAATTAGGATTTTTTTAAATAGAGATGCACCAAATAATTGAAAAGTTATAATAATAGCCCCAAATTGTAAATTTTCTCAAAAAAATTAAATGCATTTTTTTAAAAATTATGAAGCTAATAATAATGGGTCATGCCTACGGTCGGAGTACTTGGTAGGCTGAGGCAAAAGGATTGCTGTAAGCTAGCCTAAGCTGCGGAGTCATATTGTAGGACAGCCTGGACTACAGAGTGAGACTCTTCCTTAAGACAAGCAAACAAAAACAAAAAACAAACAAAACAAACAAACAAACAAAAAAACTTGACCTAAGAATAGATAAGGAAAATGTGGTACATAGCAGAAAAAGAATGACATCTTGAAATTTTCAGGCAAATGAATGAATCTAGAAAACAACATATTGAGTGAGGTAACCCAGATCCAGAAAGACAAATATCATATGTACTTACTCATAAGTGGCTTTTAGACACAAAGCAAAGAAAACAAGCCTACAATTCACAATCCCAGAGAACCTAGACAACAAAGAAGACTCTAAGAGAGACTTACATGGATCTAACCTACATGGGAAGTAAAAAAAGACAAGATCTCCTGAGTAAATTGGAAGCATGGGGACCATAGGAGAGAGTTGAAGGAGAGAGGAGATGAAGGGAGGTGAGCAGAGAAAAATGTATAGCTCAATAAAATCAAGAAAAAAACTAAAGAAAAAAAGTAATGAAAGAGCCGGGCGGTGGTGGCGCATGCCTTTAATCCCAGCACTAGGGAGGCAGAGGCAGGTGGATCTCTGTGAGTTTGAGACCAGCCTGGTCTACAAGAGCTAGTGCCAGGACAGGCTCCAAAGCCACAGAGAAACCCTGTCTTAAAAAACCAAAAAAAAAAAAAAAAAAGTAATGAAAGAAACATTACAATAGTTGCATAAGAAAAGAAATCTTGGTATAAAAATGATAGTAATAGTGCCTGCACTGAAAAACAGGGCTGAACAGATAAAGCCAGCTAACCTGTTTGTGCTTCAGAACTCAGAATTGTGCCACATACACGAATGCAATGAACAGAAAAGACAGAAAATGGCTTGGCTGTATTCTTAATATTGAGTGTTTACACCTGAGCTCTGGACCTACAATTTTATCAGACTCAAAGCTGAGGACTTACGCCTGGGATGCAACTTGGCATGCATAATTCAATTAAAAAAACTTAAACAAAAACCATGTTAATTGAATTTAGAGCAACCTAAAGGATTAAAGCTCAAAGTCAGTTATTTAGAAGCACCTGTAATGTTTAAATAGTAACAGATTCAATGGAATATATATATATATATGTATATATATATACATATATATATGCAATTTGACAAAAATTTATGAGAACCTAGTGTCCTAATACTGTGATGGATAACCAGATGAATTTTCAAAATCCCTTTATTCAAGAGATTACAAGAACCCTTAGTGTCATTAAATGATCCAATATAAGAAAAGGCACCTGATAAATAAAAATAAATCATTATAGAATCTTCTAATCAAGAGTGGAAAAAGTGAAAGACCTTGACCAGAGAATTGTAAGCCATATTGATAGCTTGGTGAAACTTCACCAGCCAAAAGTAAAGAAACTCAGTAACTCAGGCTTGTTTATTTCAGTTTTCATGTAATTTGTTATTCAGAGATAATAGTTGATAGCATAACATTTTCTTGCAAATTAAATGTCTCCCCCCTTTTCCTATCCCACTTATATGTTTCAGATTTATATCTCCTATTGAACCTCCATAGTTTTATCCACAGCTCAGATTTTCTCCTGAGACCTCCTTCCTAGTAATTCTAGCTTATGCTGAATTATCTTCATCCTTCAGATTGTTCATACTTGTCCTAATTTATATCAGGTCAGCAAGATGATATATGCCATATCATTCCCAGTTCCACATCTTTAATCATTTAAGTGATTAGCCATAGTAAGTCGAAATTATAACTATTCAACAATTTTGATCACTAGTTCTGTCAGAATAATTTTTATGTTAAGGTTCATATATTTTTATTGTCTGGCTTTAATTTGTAGTATAATTACAATATAATGATAATTTAAGGATGTATGTATGTCTTTTTCCACTTAAGAAAATATTCATTCCCTATGAATTTCTTATATGCTAAGCTCCTTCTCTGTGTCAGATAGTTGATGAGAAATATTGATGGCAATATTAGTCCTGTTTGAACTTCCAGGCAATGTTTATATGTTTTCTGCTTCACTTATATTACAAAGAATAAAGAAGCTCTGAGATGCTGGGGGAAGGTTAAAGGGTAGGAAGAAGATAATATTCAGATCATTTCTCTTCCTTTTCTCCCCTGATATATCACTCTCGGTCCAATGACCCGGGAGATGTAGCCTACTCACCATGGCTTTCAACTGGAATGCCTGGTTCCTGCCTCTGGTGATGACACCTACTTTCTCTTTCTTCTTGATTCATTCTGGGTACCCTTAATTCCAGTACTTGGGTATTCATAATTTTAGTTATGGTTAGGATGTGCATATGTGTAGAAATATGTGGACTCCAGCCAGTACATTATTTGGACAGGCTGTGGACCTTCCACACATGAGCATAGATGTCTGATCCACACTGCAAGAAGTGAATAATGGACATTATATTGCTCTTTTTCTACATTTAAGATGACATATCTTTTACTCACAAGCATGAGTTGACCACATTTCATTAATGTCATAAGGAATAATATGTCAATCTTTTTATTTGATGCAAGTAACAGCTCATGGCTCAGAAATGAGGGTTGGTCAAATAATCCATGGAGGCTCTGTTTGGTATGAACCAACATGTCCTCATATATCTATTACATTTGCTGTAAGATTTAAAAAGAAAGCATGAACCAACAATTCCCTTTCAATAGACACAAAGAGAAGAAGTCATCATATTCACAGACTGCTGCAGCTGAGTGGTTCTGGAAGGAGGCAGTCCACTTGAGCAGCCTTCTTGGCTTAGAAAGGCTGCCACTGTTTAATCCAAAATATTTTGAAGGGGGATACTTGGTAAGAGAGAATTTGCTTGGCATGCACAGTGTCTTACGTTTGATCCTCAACACTGCCAAAGTAGCAATGAAACGAATATTTGCCAAAATACTCTGAGAATTCCCACTCAAACATCTTGTTTTGTAAATCCATAAGCAGAGAACCAAGCAGATGAAAAGGCTTGCCCACAGCCAATAATCAGGCTCAAAAATACTATGACTCTTGGCTCTCAAAACAATACTCCCCTAAAACCGAGAGTTCAAATGTACTATTACAATATTTTCTAATTATTCCCATTCTTATCCTGAAGGGAAAGAATTAAGCAGCTGTGATCATTCGTTTCAGGTTTTTATTTCATAATGGAACACCTATGGGTCACCTGGCTCAAAAACCTCATAGATCAGTCAAAATTAAATGCATTCAGTCTCAGTCAACACTTGTGAGCAGCTCAGCTTTAAATGATGCTTCCTTTTGTAGCTTTATTCAGCTATATGAACAGATAAACTGCACTGAATGTTTATGCAGGCATGATCATTTACTGTTATCATTTATTCAGTTACTTAACAAATATACTTTGAGAATCATCAGTGATAATACAGTTTGGGGGTGGATGATAGAGCAATGGACAAGAAAGCTGTCTTCCCAGTTTCCTAGATACTTTATGCCACACATGGAAGTCATATATGAGATATAGCATAGTCATAGATAAGGCATAAATAACTGACAAATATACCTGCAGTAAATATGATAAATGAAACCAATGAGATGCTGTGGAGAATGTAAAGTAAAAGAGTGTTGTGTATAATAGGTGTGATTTGTACAACGCAACTTCAGGAAGAGCTACTCGTGTTACGGATGCTGCAGAATTACTGCAAAGAACAAATTCTGGCAGTTAACAGGGAAATGTCTTTTCCAAACAAACTTTATACTAAGGCTCCTTTCTGAAAGATGGAAGAGCAGAGTCTTAAGAAATGATGCTTTCCCCTCAATTTGCCCAAGGCACCATAAGAACTAATGAAAGTCTTGTGTAGCAGAAGTAAACTTTTATACAACCTGCCAGGTGAGACCACTTGCATGGAGCAACAAGGCAATTGAGGATGGACCAGCTGGTCATCTGAAGAATGAGTGAGAACACCGCAGCCTCTCTCCTGTTGGGTTGCATGGCATCGTATTCTAATGTTGACAAATCATGATGCTCTTCACAAAGGAAGATGACTTCCTTCAGCGCTTTGTTCTTCGAACACATTTTGTTCCCTCTAATGAAGACATAATCGCCACTTCCCCCTCCAGCACACAGTTATAGTGGTTTTCATCAAGGTTGGTAATGTAATCTTGGGCTGCAGTAATCGAATTGACAAACTTTAGCAACAAGATGGCCTGAGTATCTTGCCCTTTGACCTAAGTAGGTCAATAAGAGAATGACCACTTGGTATATTCGTTCCTTCTCTCCTCTTTCCTGCGCACCAGGTACGATACATTCCACTATCAGACAGAATTGTCTTCCCCTATTATTAATGCCATTATGACAATAATGAGTACTAACATTTGCAAATATTGATTCAAATGCCAAGGACTATGTGGAGAGAATTTATAACCTCAGCTGCTTAAACTTTACATCAATATAGACCAGGTATTTTACTTAATTTATAGACAAAGCTGAGACTTAGTACACTGTATTGTGTTGGTTTTCTCAAGTTGACAGAAATAGAAACACCTGGGAAGAGAGAGCCTCAATTGAGAAAAAAAAAAATCCCCATCAGTTTGCAAGTCTGTAGGAAATTTTCTTGATGACTTATGTGATGGGGCCCAGTCCACTGTGGGAAGTGTTCTACCTGGACCCTGAGTTGTATGAGAAAGCAAGCAGAGTAATCTAGTAAGCAACATTTTTTTTTCACGGCTTCTGCTTCAGCTCCTGCTTTTAGTTTCCTGCTTTGGCTCTCCCTGTTGGACTATAATATATAAATCAATTAAATAATTTTTTTCCCAAGTTGCTTTTGGTCATGGTGTTTTGTCACAGCAACAGAAACATAATTAGTATGCATATTTAAGAGTTTGAGTTTCAATTCAAATATCCAGGCTC
Organism: Microtus ochrogaster; assembly: GCF_000317375.1. Taxonomy (NCBI): domain Eukaryota; kingdom Metazoa; phylum Chordata; class Mammalia; order Rodentia; family Cricetidae; genus Microtus; species Microtus ochrogaster. Next base: position 5,447,755 of record NC_022032.1, read on the forward strand.
CAAATGCCATACTCAATATTTAGTGACACATATATCCATAGACAGGCCTTAGGGAATGTTCTCTGTTCTGAGAACCAGAATGGTGTGGAGATGGTAGAATTGGTTAAGTGGAGATTCCCACTCCCAGGTTCCCTTAACAGTACTAAGAGGAAATATTCCAGCCTTTCGGTGGTTCGGTGTACTCCACTGTACTTGTTTGCCCAGCTTACTCACCTTCTTGATTGTAGAAAGAAGTCTTCATGTTCCCTTATTCTTTAGAATGAAACACTCTTCATAATCTCATAGAAGAGTCTAAGTGCAAGGAAAGGGAAGTACAAGGTAAACCTAAAAATTTTTTCATCCATTTAAACCCACACTTCCTATAGAATTCTAGGGTGGTTCCTTAACCATCTGAAGCATAAGAGAGTAAGAACATCTAATAGCCAGAAAGCAATTTTTCCTTCTCATTTATCACAAAAAAACCCTGCTAGAATATCTAAACTTTTGTGTTGCTGATGACTACAGAAATTTGTAGACCTCACACAAAAAAGCTACATTATGATATTAATTTGATAAAAAGACAATTCAAAGCCAAGTGAGTATTTAGACATGTCATTTTATTAAACATCACAAACTGCTGTGTTATAGGCACAGCGGAACCAATAAAGCCTTAATAGAGCATCATGCAATAGCCAAGAGCAGAATAACAACCAGTTTTGATCAAGAACAGGTGTGAGCACAAAGCAAAAAGCAAATTGTTCAATTAATGAGAACACAGTTAAACACTCTTCTCTATCAGTAGGTAATAAATCATTGTATCCCAGTGGGGAAAGCTATAATAATTCCATAAAAAAAACCCAGCTCAGTGATTGCACAACCCTCTGTAGTAAATCTTTTTTCATCCTCATCTTGGTACCTCTGTCCTCAAGATAACTGATATTCTGTGTGCCCAGCCGCAAATCAATGTCCAGGAAGGAATATTTCAGTGAGCAGATTGATGGTTCACAGCAGACTGGTGCACACACCAGGAAGTCAGTGGCTCATGCTGACTGCTGTAATGGGGCAAGCACAGGAAATTGCAGTGGAACTGGATAGATGTTCAAGGGAAGCCAAGGAAAATTAATAGTCACTCAAGAAAATATGCAACCAGACACTTTCAATCTTTTAAATTAGCATTGGAATTTATTTTCCCAGATAAATGTGCTCCCTAAGTCTCTATGACTGAAACCTCCTCTAAACTCCAAAATAAGCAAGCACAGCAAAATCATACTTGAAAATCTAGAATGTAAAACATAGAAGCTGGGCATGGTCCCTGTGTGGGCAATCTCGGCACTTCTCTCTCTGTGACAGAAGAGCAGCAAAGTGAGGCCAGCCTAGGCTTCAAAGTGAGTGCTTGACCACCCTGGTCTATAAAGTGAGAACTGGTCTCCAAAAAATTATGTGTGTGTGTGTGTTTGTGTGTGTGTGTACTACAGAATAAAGCGCCAAACTGCAGCTGAGATAAAATGTAAATGACTTTCCTTTTCTCTTGCATTTGCAGTATTCACATAGCTTTCCATTTTTTACAACTATAAACTTAATGTGATTGCTTAAATGCTGCCCAGACTCTAGGACACATCTTTACCCTACTTGAGGGACACATATGAATATTCAATGAAGTAACAAATTGCTAGTTCAACAGCAAGGTCATTCTTACTACTTTTTTCATGTTGTTGCTATATGAGTCACGGTATCCCTCTATATCCCAGGGTGTCCTGTCAAACTCAGGATCCTACTGCCTCAGCCTTCTAAAGACTATATTCTAGGCAGGCTATGACTCCCAGCTTTCCACTCAATCTTTTTTATCAACCTTATTGATAAGTTCAATATCTAATTATCCCTGTGTTGCCCAATTGAGCTGGCACATTGAACACCTGTATAAAATGGCTTGATTTCTTCCTCTGAGCTTTCATTTCTCCAATATTTATCTTAAATTTCTACCTATGCCAATTTGTAAATATTATGTGGTATCTATTTAGGCTCTGTGTGATTTGACCTGAGAAGGTTTTTCTTCCTACTCTTAATTTTCTCCCCTTTTAATTGATATTCTTGTCTTTTCCTTTCAAATACTCACTGAGCACCTATCCGGATGGAGGCTAGCGAAAGAAAAGGGAAAAACAATCTCTAACCTTAAAACCCTCGAGGAGTTCACGTTTGAATAAATATAGAATTCATCCCTAATTTTTTATTTTCCCAGATCTCATGTTTCAGTTCCTAACTGCCTATTGAGCTCTAACGAATCAAGGCTGAGACTACAGAGATACAAAATAGACCACTGAAAGCTGAAGCCCACTATGTAACAGGCTGTTGTGCCTAGTGGTGTCCGTATTGCTGGTGGATGTGACCCGAACTGATTAGTTTTGCAATAGCAGGGCTAGCACTTCATTCTTCTGTTGACATCTACATAAGGAACACTGCTCATTATTACGATAATGGATGCTTACACTTGACCTCAAAAATGTGTGTGTGTGTGTGTGTGTGTGTGTGTGTGTGTGTGGAGAGGGGAACATTTGTGAAAGTGTTGAAGCCAGAGGTTGACATGCAAGGTGTCTTTCTCCAGCATTCTCCACCATCTTGTTTGACAGAACAGGATCCCTCGCTGAAGCTGATGATGAGAACAGAAGATAGAAAATGCCCAGTCATGTAGGAGAGAGGTTGCTGAAAGCAAAACAGTTGGGCTATGAAACAGTAGGAAATGTCCTGGGCCTTATTAGTTGTTTCTCCCTCGTCAGAGGCCAGAGATGCCACAAGTATTTAAGCCTTTTGGTTATGCCCCAGCCAGAGGCCAGAGATGACAGAGAAGTGTGTGATTTCTTCTTATCTCTCTTCTCCTCTGTGTGAGATTCCTTCCTGGAAACTACACACAGAGGACCAAAGCTAAGAGACACCTGCAAGTTGGCCAAGTATACTGAACAGTTTATCCTCCTCCTTGCCTCCATTCACTAAGACCTTATTAACTCCAATGAGATAAAGTGGCATCCCCTTTCCAGAGACTCATCAATAGTATATATATATATATACTATTTTGTAGCTTTCATCCTCTTGAAGAGAAACCAAACCAAACCTCGCTTTCTCTTGCCCCTCAGATGGGTTTTACCTAACGAGCAAGATTGCTCGATGCTCTCAGTCAGACCATGCAATGAGGCAGTAGCTACGGGTTCTTATATTACGAATTTAAAGAAAAAAACTCCTTGGAAAGAGAGGGTGAGGTTTTGGAGGAAGTTTACTATGGATTCGTAAGTAGGAGCTTACAAGAAAGCAAGAACTCAGCCTCCTTTGGGAATGTATAAATGGACCCTTAGCTTCCACCAACACAAAGGCTAAGAATATCATCAGTTATCTTTTGAGATCTATGACAGATTTCCCTACTTAGCTGCAAATTCCCCTGCCTGGTGCTTCCAACAGTGAATTTTTTAAGTGTCTTGATTCATGAATTTCATTGTTCTATCACTATAAAAACATTGTGAAAATATGTCTTCGGTTTTCTATTGCTGTGAAGAGACACCACGACCACTCAACTCTTGTAAAAGAAAGCATTTAATTGAGGTTGGCTTGCTGTTTCAGAGGTTTAGTCCATTATTGCTATGGTGGGAAGCATGGCAGCGTGCAGGCAGACATGGTACTGGAAAGGTAGCTGAGAGTTCTACATATTGACCTACAGGCAACAGAAAGCAAACTATCCCATTGGGCGTGGCTTGAACATCACTCCATGGTGATGGGCTTCCTCCAACCTGGTCACATCTTCTAATAGTGCCACTTCTTATAGGCCAAGCATTCAGACTCATAAGTCTATGGGAGCTATACCTAGGCAAACCACCACAAACTACTACCTAGTTGGAACGTGGTATTTGGAGTAACCTGAATCTGTATTTCTAGGCCATGGGCACTTTTGGCTTCTTAATAAAGTCTCGTTCTCTCATTCTATTTCAATTAGAATATTCTATTTTGAGTTGTGCCATGCCTTTGCTAAGTGAAAACTTGAGGGATAACATAGAGCTGTTCAAATGGCTCGGTTTTACTCAGTAGCCCAGTAACACCATGCAGGTTTTTTTCCTGATTAACAGTACACAAATTACAGTTAAACTGAGAAAAGGTGTTCCCTCTTAACTGAAACGTAAGCACCACTCATTTCCTTGGTTTTATTCCTTGTTATGAGTATTTGTCAGCATTTTTCTAGCCATTTTATAGACTATGGCCTATGTAAGAAAACTCTCAAATAAAAAACCAACCAAGTGTTATAAATAATACAAATTACACACCCTCATATACATTACATTCATATATGTATATATGCATATCTATATACAAACACACACATATATTATACCTGTAATTTTTACAGTGAAAGAGAAGACATTTGGAATTGCAGATTCTAATGCTAGAATAATATCAATTTTTTAGCAGGAAACTAACATCACAGTTTAATGAGAAACGTGTATCATGCATCAAATCTTTAATAGTTACCTTTGAGAATTATGGATTTTACCAATTAGAAAGTTCTTGACAAACATATTACATATTCATGGTCTAAATTTTATTCATTTCATCTAACCATCAGCTCTCTTTTTCAATGACCTTAAGAATGTTAAGTCTAGGATTATTCTGTGCCCTGGGGTGGATTTATAAGATGTTTTGTATTTCTAGAAAATAAACCGACTTTTTTATTAGAAGCTGTGGTTTGAAACTTAGTCCCCATACTCATTAACTGTTTACTGTTGTCCAAGATATTTAACCTGTCTGTGGCTTTGCATTTTCATCCATTTAGATGGTATTAGCAATATTAATAATAACTGCCCTCAATTTGACAAGGCTTTGGTAAAGGAGCAGTTTAGTATTTGGGGTTTTTGTTTGTTTGTTTGTTTGTTCAAGAATTTCTTAAAGATAGTCTTTTCTCATTTTACATAGCTATCCCCATTTCCACTCCCTCCCCCCTCCCTCCCCACTTTTCCCCCCACAGCACCTCCCCATCTGCTTCTCAGAAAGGGTAAGCCTTCCCATGGAGAATCAACAAGTCTGACACGTCACTCTGAGGCAAGATCAAGGCCCTCCTGCCTATATCTAGGCTGAAAACCCTGTATAGGAAGTGTGATTTTTACCTATTTTTGTTTATTTTTTATTTTTATCTATTTTTAATGCAGAAAGTACTGTAGCATTAACTTCTATCTTAGGGTTTCTATTGTTGTGAAAAGACACCATGAGCACAGCAACTCTTATAAAGGAAAACCATTTAGTTAGAGTGGCTCACAGTTTCAGAGGTTTAGTTCATTGTCATCATGATGCAGTACAATGGTGTGCAGGCAGGCAGTGCTGGGAAAGCAGCTGAGCGTTCTACAATCTTATCTCGCGGAAAATAGGAAGTGGCCTGCCACAGTGGACATGACTTGAGCATAGATGAGACCCCAAAGCTCGCCTCCACGTAGACATAAGTCCTCCAACAGGTCGACATCTACACCAACAAGGCCATACCTCCTAATAATGTCGCTCCCTCTGGGTGTTATTTTTCTCAAACCACCATAGCTACATATATACTACTGAACATTTTCTTTCTGTTGATAAAAAATTAAATCTCTCAGCTCAGCAGGAATGAAAGGGAGAGTGTTTATTAAGAAGCCAAACCTAAGTGTCCATGGCACAGGCACATAGATTCAGCTTACCCCAAATACCACATCCCAACTAGGTAGTAATTTCGCTAAGTTTTTAAACAGTAAGAGAACAATTAAAGTCACAAACCAAGACACTTAAAAAGATAAACTGTTGGAAGTATCAGGTATGGGGACAAGATGATGGCAAAGTAGGAAGTTCTCTCTCATGGTTTTTTAACTGATACCCGATGGTATTCTTAGCCTATGAGGTGGTGGAAACTGCAGGCTCATTTGTACATCCCCAAACAGATTTTATCTGATGGTCACAAGGCTATCATGTGACACACAGAGTTGGTCAAGAAACAGCACCAAATGCTAAACTTAGCTGGGGCGCATTTTAGAAAATACAATTTGCTACTTAGCAAATCCTACAGAATCTATTAAAAAGTCCCAGAGCATTGATAATTACAAGATATGAGATAAACATAAAATATAATAGCATTTTTGTCATAAGTAAAACATGTGGGGAACAAAAATTAAAATATAACACCATTTATAATTGCTTGTAAAAATTAAACACATAGTTGTGTGAAGGTGAACTCATGTATGTAAGAATTTCATGATGCTAACAGAGAAACAAGAAGTAAGTAGAAGTACGTACTAAGTTTATTGCCTGGAGGAATCTACCTGATGAAGATATTATTTCCCCCCAGCTATTATATGCAAGTTTGATGCAATTCTATCAAACTCTTGGCAGCACTTTTTTTCCCCATGCAGACACTACTCTAAACTTTAAATGGAAAGCAGAGAAACTAGAATAGCTAAAGCAGTTTTTAAAAGAAAAATTAAAGTGGGAACGATCTGGTCTCAAGACTTATTATATAAGTACCAGATTGCAGTTGTTTGAAAGAAAATGCCCCCAGGCACCATTAGGAGGTGTGGCCTTGTTGGAGGAAGTGTGTCACTTTGTGAGCAGGCTGAAAGGGCTCTTTTCCTCAAGCTTCCCTCTGTGTGACAATCGGTTGACTTGCTGTTGGCTGGGAGATGTAGTACTTTCAGCTCCAGCACCACATCTGCCTGCAGGACACCATGCTCTCCATCATGAGGATAACTGTAGGGGAGCCCAGCCCAATGGGGAGCGTGTTCACCTCGGGCTAAGGTTTACATATAAATCTGGTGGGCATGAGCCCTGCCGGTCCTTTTTTGTATTTCCTGCCCATCGCTGGATCCCTGGTGTTGTAAGCTATCCCTTCATTAAAATTTGCTGTTTCATGTTAAGCTAGCCTGGTTATTACGCCGCATACAGATAACAGACTGGACCTATGAAACTGTAAGGAAGCCATCCCAATTAAATGTTTTCTTTCTAAGAGTTGCTGTGTATCTTCTCAGCAATGAAAACCCTTAGACACAGATCATATTTATTTGATATGACAAAGTTTTCTTTTTGCTGTTTTTGTGAGATATGGTCTCACTGTGTAACTCTGCCCTAAAACTCAATATGAAGACCACGTTGGCCTGACCTCACAGAGATCTGCCTGCCTCTGCCTAGAGTACTAGTATTGAAGACCATGTACCACATTCTAATTTGAAATTGCTTCAAGAATGATACATTTTCTGACATCAATCTAGTGTCAGAACCTTATCAGGAATGAATATATTTGAATTAAGATCCTCAACAAATTATTAAATACAGCCAGAATACTGAATTTTGACTCTGAGAAGACTTTTTTGTATGTTTTTGTAAGCATCATAGATAAACTAGAAGTGTTAATAATTAGGGGTATATTGTATAATAGCACATAGATAAATTTTATTTGATCAACTCCACATATTTTAAAAAAGTCTATTTTTCTATGCTCTCTAATGCATCATTTAGTGATTTCATCCAGTGTGTTGAATGGGTTTATTGTAGATACTGCCGTAAATATTAATAAGCAGGACATAGACACATCTGTATTGAGAATGATTGCCCAAGTGAGTGGTAACAAAACAAAAGTCTATCTGCCAATGAAGGCTCCCGGCTCACTGGTTCTCTTTAAACTCTATCGTTTTCTTTAATTTAGTGTCGATGTAATTCATGAAATAAATTTTCAATTGCAAAATGTCAGAAAAGATAGTGTGCTATGTAACATACACAATGGAACTGAATAATCTAGAAAGAGTATCCCAATGTGTGGCATGCTGACACTCTCAAAGGCACTAAAGTAACTCTGTTGCAAGAAGAGCCTTGGCAACAAATTGTGTTTGACACTTCAGTTCCTCCACTGACATCCCTTCATGAAGGTCTACAGCTGTGAGCTGAAATAATCCCTTTCTTCTTAAAGTTGCTTTTGCTCATGGTGTTTATCACAGACTAGAAAGCAAACTAAGACTTCAGCCAAAATTTAAATTAATGGAGCAGTAGCTCAGGGATTGAACACTTCTATGCCTTATAGATAGGAAGCCCTATATTCAACCCACACATTACTGAACACAATTGATTTGAAATAGATTGCATGAATAAAGGTAGAACTGCAATCCTGTTACAAAGAATATGTAGGAGAGCCTCCGTACCTCAGCTAAACAAAATGACCTTGACCTTCACGGTGAAAGAACAAACCAAACAAGGAAATAACAACATGGTGGATTTCCTCGTTAATGACCCTTATTTTTTGAAAAGTTGTTAGGAGGAGGAAACAACAAATTACAGACTGGCAGAAAAAACTCAGACTGTATCACCTGACAACAACTAGTATCTAGAATCTAGAATTTGTTTTAAAATTAAAATATTAATGTGACAAAATAAATATTCCATTCAGAAAATGAGCAAAAGATGGAGATATATTCCAATAATGTAGATATATAAAAAGCAAACATAAAAATGTGTTCTAAGTCATTTAGCTATCAGAGAACTCAAATGAAAAGAGATAACATCACACACCTTTCAGAAGACCAAAACAAAATGTAGTGACTACACCAAGTGTTGGAGCCAGTGGTGAGAAAATGGCTCACTTGCACAGTCTGACTCTCGGTGCTAAGCATTTTTAACATTCTGATAACAGTTAGCAGTTTCTTTAAATACTTTGTTGTTCAGTTTTGTTACCTTTTTTTTTATTGAAAGAAAAAAAAAAAGAAATTCCCGCCTCTCCTCTTAGTTCAGTGGAGCTGCTGTGTCAGCACCACAGGCCGGGTTCTAAGCCACAGAATTCACTTTCTCACAGCTGTGAAGACTGAAATTCGGAGATCAGTGTATCATCTGGTTTGATTGGCTTTTAGCTCCTGCTGTTCTTGACATTCATGTGTCTTCCTCTGTCCGCAGTGTGTATGTCCTCATCTCAAAAGCCACTGATCCTATTCATCCTTGGGCCCCATTCTTAACTTATTTAGCACGCCAACTTCTAAGGTACTTGGGGTTAGAATTTCAATTAAGACACTGAGAACAAAATTCAGACATAACACAAAGTTCTATTTTCTCAGAGCGTCCTTTCTATAATTGTATTGTTTTGTCTTAAAGGCTAATACAATTTGCTTGTGAAATAAGGGGGGGGGGAGATTTTTATTTATTTAAAAATCAACTAGTCAACTCCTCAGCTTTTACCTAGAAGAATAAAAATGTATCATCATATGAACTTATACAAAAGCTTTGAAAGCCTCTTTAATTGTAACAACAAAAAAGCCCTTCCATGAGTGAACAAATTATGAGACAGCTGTACCAAAAGAGAAAAAGAAAACAAACAAAAAAACCACTTCTTATATATAAAAGGAAACAACTTGGTACTAAAATGACCTATATAAATATTCACAAAATTTTGCAGAACCAAAAATAATCCAATTTCAAATAATTATATGATCTTTGAGGGCAATATATCAGTCTAAAATATGAAATTGTAGATATGAAGAACAGATTAGTGGTTGCCAGCAGACCAGCAGAGGTGACACTGCAATGTTGTTCTGTATCTTCATTGAGCTTAAGTCTGTGTCTTGGTTGTCATTTCCTAATGCTTTTAAGTAAATTACTAGTGGGGAGAAGCAGCAACTAGATAAAGGATACAAGGGGGAATTTCTTCATATTTCTTACAAATATACTTTAGTCTATAATTTTCTTAAATAATTAGCTTAGCTTAAAAAGAAACCATAAAAATCACTGACACACACTCAGGGCAAGCTCCTCGATGAACAAAAAAACAGCAAAATCACCCAAGTTTCAAAATCACTGCCTGGGCTGGGGATCAGAAACACAAACGGCAGAGTTAGGGAATCAGAGAGAAGGCTGAAAGGATGCAGGCAAGGTTAAAAGGAGGGGCAGAGTGAACGAGAAAGGAGGGAGAGCAGACTTCAAATGGCTATCTCAAATCAGCAAAGCCATGTCTCCTCTGCTACAGTGACTGGAGTATTTGCCTTACTAAACAGACCCGAGGCAAAAGGCAGAAAATATTTTTTTTTTAATTCAACTTATTGCTGAGATGTGGGGAAATGAGATTTGGCATAATCTAGAATTGAAAGCATGCACCACCATTACTCTCTGTAAATGGAAAAATTCAACAAAGTGCCTCAGTGAGGAGGTAACAAGATTCAGCATGTGGTGTGGCTAAGAATAAAAACTAAAGGCTGGTGCAACTGTAACTATTTCCCTGAAACGTCACTGCAAAAATCTGAGCAGAAATAAAGTTTCTATTTTAGACTCCTGGAGCACGAATTTAGACCTCATGTAGAAAACACCACTTAAAAAGAAACAAATGGAACAGAAACTCACATCGTCTTCGTTTTTACAAGGAGGGTAATTTGATTCTAAGTACACACCAAGAGCCTCCGTGGAAACTAACACTATATATTTAGAAAACTGGTTTATTTTTGCATCTTGTCTTGGCATTTTTCTGACCAGAATACCGTAATCAGGGTGCCTTGCTCTCTTACAGAGAGAGGGTGGACCTCTTGGATGTTCAGTATTATGTCCCAACTTGGCAGAGTCAGAGGACACAGATATTTGGTCAAGCATTATTCTGGATGTTACTGTGAATATATTTTTACACAAATTAATATTTGAATCAATAGGTTTTGAGCAAAGAAGATTTTATCCATTATATCAGTGAGTCTGAGCCAATCAATTAAAACTGTGAGTCTAGCAATAGAAAAATCACCTCCCCTATGAACAGGGAAGTTTTGTTCCCGTCCTTCCTCTAGACTCAAGCAATATCAGGTCCTCCCTGATTCCAACCAGCTGGCCTCTCCTGTATGCATTGAGTAACAGTGAGAAAGGCATCATTTAGCAATCCCATTATTGTGTATGCAACAGCAGGTACTTTTCCACAACCCCAGGTGGTACAACCCATCACACACCTGGTTACCAACCTCTACAACATGCATCTGCACAGGAGACAACATCATACCTTCACAACACTTCTGTTTTAGTTAGGGTCTCTATTGCTGTGAAGAGACACTGTGACCACAGCAACTGTTATTAAGGGAAACATTTAATTGGGGCTGGCTTACAGTTTCAGATGTTTAGTTCATTTTCATCATGGTGGGACATGATGACTTGCACGCTGGAGAAGGGACTGGAGAAGTAGCTAAGAGTCCTGCATATTGCAGGCCAAAGGAAGTGAACTGTTTCATTGGGCATGCTTGACAAGACCTCAAAGCCCACCTCCATAGTGACAGACTTCCTCCAACAAAGCCACACTTCTTATAGTGCCTGCCATTGGGGGTTACTTTCTTTCAAGCCACCATAATCTCTAAACATAAGTACAGCAATAATATTGCTACAAGATAAAACCTATAAGCAAAGCTAGGAAGGGCACCCACTATGCACAAAGCTCAAGAGAGCCAGTGAATCATTCTGGAACTCTTCCATTATCAAGCTCCTACTGCATATGGCTCCTTTAGAACAAACACATGAAACAAAATGAACTTGAGTCACTTATTCTGTGTTAGTAGAAACAATTCAATGCTTAGAAAATTGGTGATAGGCTACCACAAATGATTTTATTTTCAAAGATATAAGCATCAGTTCAATTTTACAATAGACAAAGAATGTGGAAATAAATATCATTCAAGCCAATCAGAGTTCACAGAACTAAAACACAATACAGTCAGAGGGAAACAAAGTATCAGGGACTGCACATGACTGATTTTCAGCTGGCAGCTCAGCGTCTCTAAACACATAGATTACATCATTGTGATGGCTGCACCGCTAGTCCCATTGCAATATTCCGGGACTGCCATCATATACACAGTGCATAACTGACAGAGACATTGCTGTGTACGCACGACTGCACACATATACACTTATGTGCATGTACAAACAAAAATGGTTCTTTCTCTGGGATAGAGATTTTCATGTTGAGGTTTAGTAATAGAACTTGGCAGTCAGAGGGGTTTTAGAGAAACAAAATGTTAATGATGGGTCGTGTAAATTGGTTCTGGGGTTTCTAGGATCCCAGTGGAAGTAGAATACATTGATTCTCTGATCTAATTAGATTTAAATGCACCAGTTACTCTTTCCAAAAGTAAAGGAAGTGCATATAGTCTATTTTAGGATGTAGCAAGAGGGATATGGTATGTGATCATTAGCTACTTCTATTCGACGATGTACAAATTTATAAGGAGGGTCTGGATGTCTATAGACATGATAGCTTTGAATGTATTTGTCATACTAAGGAGTGTAAAGTGAAACAGACTGGTTATTCTCAGTTTCGCTGAACAAACTGGGGAGATATTGGAATGAGCTCAAGAACTCACATTCCTGGCCAAGCATTCTATAAATGATTTGAAACTATATTTGCCTTTCCTGCAGAGAGTCTCAGATCTGTAACCACTGGGGTTGAGCTTGCAAAGCAAAACAAAACAAAAACAAGCAAAACAGCATAATTTCATCATGCACACAGTTGAAACACATAGTTACAACACCAACTGAACTCCCAGGCCCTCAAACTTCCTGTTATTTAATTAAGGACATCGATTAAGCATGCACAGGATTAAGAAATGGGGATGGGGGTATATGGGAGTGTGATGAGCTTGGAGACACTGATGGTTAATTAAGACATCCTGTGGGGTTATAAATTTAAGATGTGTGTGTGTGTGTGTGTGTGTGTGTGTGTGT
>NC_022032.1:5460532-5479964 GCF_000317375.1 Microtus ochrogaster
AGAGAGAAAGAGAATATGATATAGCAAGAAAAGAGTCCTATGCATGCGAACCACTTTTCCCTATAACTTCCTGTATCCTTAGGAGCAGCAGGACCCCCTTTCGTATATACCACTCCTATTGGATAATGCAGCATTGTTATGCCTGCCCAAGTTTTAGCTATAGATGAGCAAACTACATCTTGCCAATGATGTACAACCCCAGGAGGTAGGTAATTTGATGATTTGTGCCTTAACAGTGATCTCTAGTAAGGTCAGTAGCAGTTCAAATCTGCTTCTCAAATGGAAAGTACTTGTCTACAAAGGGTAGGAGGGCTTTGTTCCAGGATCCTAATTCCAGCTTCATAGCCTGGAGCCTAAATGTCAAAATAATTTATGTGGCAACTAGGACTGAGTCTCTAGATGTTGGCCAGTTACAAAGATCAGTTCATTTATTTCTCAATGAATAGTTATGGTCATTTAATATCTTGTATCTTTTTAATCTATAATTTTCTTCTTTTTACCTACCATTCATTTGTTTTAAAAAAGAAAGTAACTCCAGTGGTTGTATTACATTCAGAAGAAAGAGGAGACTTCTATGTTATCTTGAAGACTGTCAATATTGTTAAGGAACGCCTTTGGACTTGGAAGCAAGCTATGAGGCCTTTCCTACACTGTAAGGTAGAAAAAAAGACATGGACTTGAGGACAAAGTGTAGCTGAACACAGATTCACCATCCATCCTTCAAACACAGTAACCTATCTCTTCAGAGATCCTTTTGGAAGCTTTGTCTTCATATTGTACAAGGAGAATGCACACCAGCTTGTTGCTAACTTTGAAGCATCACAAGTGTGGTCCATTAGTCTCTGAATCCCCAAATTCCATAGACCTATCAACTTCTCTCATTCTACCCATCTTAAAATCGACAGTTCTCTGTGAATATACTATGTGCTAATCTTCAATGAAAGAATACATTGTTGACCTTGTTTTGTGAAACTTAGAAGTGATAAGCCTGAAGTTAGAAAACCAGTCTCTGAAAGCCTTCATGCATTCTGCATAGGCCATCCTGTGGTCATGGACTTAGTTCATTTTAAGCCTTGACACCCAGACATCTGAAAATGTGCTTTACCTATTTGTTTCAAACGTGTTTCACACATAGAACATGTTTTAGTGTCTCCCTTTCTCTGGTTTACTCTGTGTTTCTGTAATAAAGTATTCTGACCAAGGCATCTTGGGAAGGAAAGGGTTTACTTTAGTTTATACTTCTGGATAACAGTGTGCCACTGAGGAAATTCAGAGAAGAAACTCGAGGAAGGAACCTGGAAATAAGAACTGAAGAAGAACCACACAGGAAGGCTGCTTACTAGCTTGCTTCCCAAGGTTTTCTTATATAGCCCAGACCTATTAGATCCAGGGTGGCACTACTGCACAGTGGGCTGGAAACTCCAAAAACAACAATCAAGATTATATCATATCCACAAGCCAATCCAATCTGGGCAAACTCTCAGTTGAGACTGTTTCTTCCTGAGTGATTTTTACTTAAACACATTGACAATGAAACTAACCAGGATACCCTCCAAATTATGCAGAAGGCAATTACAGTGTTGCAGTACAAGTTCTGTTGAAGAAATAAATACACTTGGGGTCACTCAGCTTTGGTAGCGTGTGATTTTATTTGCCAGGGTTCACGGAAGTTTAATTAGTGACAGAAAAGTACATGAAACTCATCAAAAAATGAGCTAAACTTAAAAGAATAGCGAATCATATTGACACTGACAGAATCACAAAGACAGAAGAATGCAGACACCTAAGAAGATAACTACTCTAAGTCTGAAATTCTGAATGCAGACTGGTTGTCACAAAGGAACAGGGGACAGCAGCAGGGACACGGGACACAAAACAAAACAAACAACAACAGAAACAATTGGTGATCACATGGCAATCAGCACATTTACAAACACCCTCAGTAGAAGGACTTTAGAAAGGGCTCTATTTCATTCACTGGGAAAGAAAATGGAAGCACAAGTGAACGGGAATTTATAAAGATGAATGCAGGAGTGCCAGCTACAATATTAGAATATAGGTGAGGTTTGGCTAATCTCAATCCTGATAATGATGCTCTTCATCATATCTAAAAACAAGAGCAAACCACCATAGCCCAGGCATTGATAATAGAAGTGAACTTTACATTCTGTTCAAAGAAACTAAGTGAAGACCTATAACAGAAAATAAAATGGGAATTATTTCAAGAAGATGGGGAAAATAAAATCAATAGATTAAAATTTTAAAGTGAAAATTTAAAAAAAAATTGACTTCATTACATGAAATTCAAATACGATTGTGAGGGGAAAAAAAAACACTCACTAAGAGACAGGAGTTGATGAGACAGTCACCAGCAAGCCATATTGATAAAGTAGATCTGGCCCAAAGTAAGGCTCTGATGGTTTCATGTTGGACAGAAATAATCTCACAGAAAGCAAGCATTGGGCATGATCACTGTGAGCCACAAAAATTAACCACAGAAATCAGACAAATAAATAAATACCAATCAGCCTCCTCCCCAGGCACAAAGGAGGGAATGCCAACTCTAAGATTTTGACCAGTCATACTCTTTACTTTACTGACCTTAGTAAGGCTCCCATTTGCCAAATATTTAGTTATTAAAAGATCAATTTTCTCACAGCACTACATCTGAAACAAGCCACCATCCTTAGAATCTGCCCAGGAAAAACATGAATCTAGTAATAGGTCCTTAATACAGTCACCTACCAAGGTGTACCCCAGTTTCCCAGGTACACTTGCCTGATGATCCACTGTTGTCTGAGAGCTCTGACTTCCAGAATCACAGAAATTGAAATGGAATTAGCTCACATTCCCGTCAACTTATTCATGGATCAGGTTTAAAAATAACCTCACATTTTTTTAAAAAACATATGCCTTGTCTATATACTATATGTGAGCAGTGCTCTTGGAGACCAGAGGATGGCATCAGATCCCAAGGAACTGGAGTAACAGAAAGTCTTACACTGACATATGGGCACTGGGAATTGAACTTGGGTCCTCTGGAAAATCAGCCAGTGTTCTTAATCACTGAAATATCTCTCTAGGACCATATTTTTTTAAAGTAAAAAAACCCTCTCATTGGCAATAGGGATAATTTAACTTCTTTTTTGATCTTTATACTTTTTATAAAATTTTGAGAACTGTATGAATAAAAGTAGAGATAAAAGGCACCCTTGACTCATCCTACATTTAAAGTTAATTTTTAATATAACATTAGCTATAGATTTGAGGTACATAGCTTTTATTATGTTAAGGTATTTTCTGGCTAGTCCTAGTTTGTTTAGGTCTTTTAGCATAGAGTTGAACTTTGTTATATGGCTTTTCTGCATTTATTGATATGATTATGTGATTCTTGTCTTTAACTACTTCTATTGTATAATGTCTTAAATTTTTAATTTTATTCATGATTATTGTGCTTATATGTGTATGATGTGGGGCACATGCATATAACAGTGCATATTGGAGGTCAAAGGACAACTTTGTAGAGTTTGTTGTTTCTCTTGAGCTTATGCAAGTTGCCAGGATCAAGCTGAGGACGCCAACCTTTCCTGGAAAGCACTTACAACCACTCAAATACCTCACCAGGTCCGCAATGTATTTTATTCAGTTATAACCAAGAACAAAATTGTCATTTGCTGAAAAAGTGGATCTAAATGGAGATCATCATGTTCAGTGAAATAAACCTGACTCAGGAAGAGAAATAGCAAAAAATAAATAAAAAAATAAAAAATAACCTCACAAAACCCAATTCCTCATAATTCCTGGTGATTCCATTTTTTTTCAAAAGTGTAGTGTGCTGTAATGAGGATTTCCAAGGGTGAGCGAGCATCCTCTCTCATAAATGTGATCCTTCTGTCCTTTTTCACACACCATAGTTACATAATTTAGCATTTTGATTCATATTGATGAACATACAGTTTGTTAGGTTTACTTCTGTGTATTAACACAAGAAGTTATTTCTTAGTACATATTTTAAATTAATATTTATTATAGATAAGATTTTATGTAGGTGTCTATGTACATATAATCATGTATATTTAGTTTTCATATGTGCATTTAAAATTTAATAAAATATTAATGTATGTTGTACTAATATGTACAACTATTCTTTTCGTGTATTATTCACTATTTTTTTAACCTTTTCTTTTTGACGTTATCATATAATTACATTATTTTTCCTTTCCCTTTCCAGCCTCCAAACTCTCCCATATACCCATCCTTGTTCTCCTTTAAATTCATGACTTTTTTCATTAACCATTCCTACATGCATATATGGATATACACATATACACATATCCTAACTAAAACCTACTCAGTCCATGTAATGTTATTTGTATGTCTGTTTTCGGGGCTGATCATTAGATACTGGGTGGCCAGTTGGTCCACTCTTTCTTGGGGAAGACTCTTTCGCCCACTCTCTCAACATCAACATTCCTTGGTTATCTGCAGGGCTTTTGGGGGTGGTTTTTGTTGTTGTTTTGTTTTGTTTGCAGAGCTGTAGCCTCATGAGATTCACACCATTCATTGGAGCTGGGATATAGGTTAGATTTGGCGGGCTACCGAGAAGTTGTGGATGGGGAAGTCAGAGAGACTCATCAGGCTAGACGCTGGAAAATAAAGGAGGGAGGTCTCCTAGTTCACAGAAATCTATGGCTTACATTCCTCTTGCTTTCCTGATTTCGTTCTCATACTTAGAACAAACAAATGGATCTTTTCCTAGTGAGCATTTTAGAACATGTGAGAAAATACATGACCACATTGTAAATTGTCATATAGAATACAAAGCTCTCATCCTTACTACCTAAGGAGCGCAAGCTTGCAGTTATTTCATTTTTTTTCTAGTTGTTTATTAAAGTTGTTCTTCCATGTAAATAAGGCTCTCTCTAATAATCTACTACTTTTAGAACATGTAATAAAAATTATCTTGTGTGATAATGATTTTTCTCATTTTTCTTCATTTTAAATAATTTCCTTAAGCTTCTTAAAATGAGTCCATCCTCCAAAGTTCTCTAATGGATGCATGTATGTATTCTCTTTTTTATGCATACATTCTCTCTTTTTTTAACTTCATGTGTATGACTGTTTTGCTGACATAACTGCCTGATGCCCTGGAGGTCAGAACTGGGTGGTCAATCCCCTGTAATTAGGGTTATGGGAGGCTATGGGTCTCCATGTGGGTGTTGAAAATCCAGTCCATATCTTCTGCAAGGCGCCAAACATGGTCTTAATCACTGAGCCATCTCTCCAGCCTTCAAACTTTTTAACACCTACAAATTATTACAAATGTGCTTATCTGTGGATTAAGCCCTAACTGCACAAGCATTTCCACTATAGCCACACAACGCCAAGCATACTCAAAGACAAACTGTAGTCGATTGAAGCATTACCTTCGTTTATGACTTTTCTGAAAGCATTGTCAAAACAAAAAGATGTGTTAAATATCCCCATTACTATTGTTCTGTCCAGTTTTCTGAACACATTTAAAAGCATTTTTGAGGGAATGCTTATTCTACTTTAACTGGTGTATGGACATTCATAACTGTTATGTCTTCATTGAGAACTTTTTCATCAAAATGAAATTACCATCTTTGTCCATTTGCTTCTTTGGGAAATTGATTTTATTTTGATGCATGTGGCCACTTTCCCGTTCTTTATTGCTAGCATTGCACGATTAATCTTTGTCTGAATTTTTAACTTTTTATTGAAATTCCTTTACAGTTGTTTCTTGTGGAAATATATGACTTTTGTGTTTTGGTTATTATAACTCATTTGAGATTTTTTTCCACTATACAGGGTGACATATCATAAATATTTATTAAGGTTTGGATTTTTGTGCTTCTGTTTCCTTTATTATAAAGTACCCATTTTAAAAATTTCCTTTATTTTTATTGTTTTTCCTTTTCCTAATAAGTTGGTAGTAGGCACATTGGATTAACAGTGAATACTTTCAAGTATTATATATTCAAAAATCATACACTTATTCAACAAACCAGTGTAATAAAGGAAATAAAATAGTCCCCTCCCCAGAAGAAAGTAAGGAAAAAGCATTATTTTACAACCTGTGTACTCTGGAGGTCTTCTTCTTACCCATACTTTGAGTTAATCTGGTGAAGAACTAGGCAATAATATAATTTACTCCATAAACCTTCTTTATCAGAAATTACTTGTTATATTTAATTATGATGACATTTGATTTACAAATTCTCTAGAATTAACTCTCCTTTTTTATTGGTTTCAAGTTTTTCCTAGAATTTATACTAGAAAAAATGTAGCTTTCTCATTTTTTATTTTTAGTTCTTTGTTTTCACTTATTTTTAAGAAAAAAATGAAATAAAAATAAAATAAAATAAAAGGGAAAAACTTAAAAATCTTGTCGTGGAAGTTACAGTGTTACCGTGAGTAATGCCATGTACCCCCTTTGTCCATATATCTTTACTTACAGGTATCCTTTTCTTAATATTTTACTTTCTGATTCTTTTATGTATGTGTGAGTGCACCCACATAAAAATTGTTTTTTGATATTTTATGTCTGCATGAGTACACTGTATGTAGTATATGTGAATTTGTGTGTTGGTGTGCGTGCACAGAGACAAAAGAAAGGTATCTGCTGTCCTTCTCTGCCACTTTCCCCTTTATTCTTTTGAGGGAGGTTCTCTCCAGTATCCTGGGGTTTGTAGTTTTCATTTAGTTGATAGCTGGCAAGCTTGGTTTTCCTCTGAAATTTTGGCAGTATAGGCATACTTAAGACTATGGCAGCCGAGATTCTTATTTGGGTGCCGAGATCTGGTCTTCATGATTTTACAGAAAGCACTTCTAACCACTGAACCTTCCTTCCAGTTACCATTAGGAATCATTTTAAAAATACTTTTATTTATCTTTCATATCTTAGACTTTTATTTGTTATTTTATAGAATATTTTTCACAGACCCCATCCTTGTATTGGTTTTATTTTCCTTTGATATTTGCTACCTCCCTTCAGGAAAAGTAGATCAGATCCATTCACGTAAGCACAAGAGTATATATTGGTCATTTTAAGGTATTGAATACTTTTTGCTTCGTTGCAAATACAAGCTAAACAATATGCATAAGCCTGTATTCAATATCCAGTGTGATATACCTTTCTATTTAGCACAGCTGTTTTGAATAGTCTTTCCTACTTGACTTGGTTACCTTACTATTAAGAGCATTTTAATGTGTATGATTTGAAGCAATACATAGTCCTTCATTTACTGGCTATAAGAGGAAAATTCTCTACATGGAAATCTCCTAAAACTTTCAGCCTTTTCTTTAGAAAAATCTGAGGTTTAACTTGGAAAAAAAACAACCACTTTTCATTAACTCTATCAATCATGTTATATATTTGATAGTATTTGGTATAATCATATCAAATGATGAGAAAACAGATTGTTGACCTAAAACTGATAAATAAAATTGAGATTTCCCCCTTAAAGGAATGAAATGGAAGGTTTCTCTTCTGTGAGAAGTGTAGATGTAAGGATTTGATTGACCAAATGCCCATGAACATTTCCTCTACATGGCCCTGTCATCTGCCTTAATAATGTACCTGAACTGCTCTACATAGAAATGTATAGCAAATGATCTGTGTCCTAGAGTTAAAGACCTAAAATGTTGTCTTGAAATTCTGTGTAATGTGTTCTTTATCAGTGATATAGTAAAATAGTAGACAGATTATAGAAGTAGCTGGAGTTACTCTCCTTCCAATTGTAATAAAATGCATAAAAGAAATCATCTTGGGAAAAGATGGTTTCTTCTGTCTCATGGTTTGAGGGACTGTCATTCATTACAACAAAGAAGCCCTGGTAGTTGAGGCAGGAGTCTCAGGAAGCGGAGAGCCTGAGCCAAAAATTGTTCCACCTGTCACCAATAAGACTTGTCTTTAGCGAGTCCCTTCCTCTGTCTAGAACTCCACCCCTAACACTCCACTACAGCTGTGAAGCAAGTTCACAAACACATGAGATGAGGGAGCAAATTTCACAGTCAGAATCACACTGGCTTTACCGTACTGATAGAAGCCAGAAATCTGGTCAGGCAAATGCAGTTTGAAGATTTTCCTTACCCTTAGAAACTTGCCCTTTTTTTAAAGAAGGAACCAGGCCTGTATTCTTAATTGTGAATAGGAGTTGAGCTTTGCTTCAGCAGCTCTGAAGGAAATCAAAGAAAGGCTCTCTGTATATTAACGGGGCTCATCTCACCACCTGACAGGTTTGTTTCCTTAAGTTTTGTCTTTTGGTAATCACAGTTTAGTACAGCGTTTTTTCTTAAGTTCTATGTTAGGTTCTGAAGATACTATAATCACTACTGCGTGGTCCTCACTCTCATGGTATGTATACAGTCTAGCGAGAAGACAACTTGATTACTGCGGCGTGGTCCTCACTCCTATGGTATGCTTCTAGTCTAATGACAGGACAACTAGCAAACAAGGAAATGAAGAATAGAAGAAATGTTGTTGAATGCCTCTATGGGGATAATAAAGTGTGGGTTATGTTTCAGAATGCATTTTGGAATGATTTAAAGGTGGCTGAGACCCACTCTGTACCACTGAGGGGAATGAAGCCAGTTTCCCAGTGGTACAGGAATGACAGACTTCCTCTCAGGCGTCTGCTGCTAGAAAGACTTTGATGTGGAACTTGGGAAAGCAGCTAAAGGAGTGTGCAAACAGATCAGGGCATGAGGTGTGGCGAGTTAAGCACATGCCACAGCACCCAAGGTTTCTTTCCTTTTAGAGAGGGTATTATTACTACGTATCCCAAGTTGATCTCAAATTTGTGACCTGTTACTTCAACCTCCTTAGATCTGGAATTATAAAATACGTTATTTTGAAGGTAAAATTCCGAAATTATCCCTAAACAGCATTTTTCCTGTTAAAGTACTTTAAATAGGGAATAATGTGGAATGTTTGTAAAGTACGATACTAAAGTGAAGACTGGTTTGGAGATGTGTAGCTAGAGTAGAAACAAAGATAGCTGAGGTCTGTGTAATAGCAAAATGTGACACATTTGAATCCCTTTCAGGGGAAGCAGTGAGAGTTTCAGATGTGGGACAATTTGCTTGTAGTTTATACAGCACAAGAATCAGCAGAAATGCTCTTGGTGTTCTTCTAGACTCAAGCAAGTGACGGTGCCGTTTACTAAGATACAGAAGACTAGGAGTGACAGATTTTATAGATGAAGGAAAAGATCAAATGGTCCCATTGGGACATGGCACTTTTAGACCTCTTAGATTCTAATGTGTAGTTAAATAGATGTGGCTGAATTTACTCTAGATCTTTGGACTTCTAAAGGGCATGGTGAATACATAGAATTAAAGGCAAGAGAAAAAATACATGCCCTCGAAAAAGAAATAGCAAAGAAATAAAGAAAACCCTCAACAGGCTCAGGATTCAGTCTTCAGAAGGAAGAGAGAGAGAGTATGCAAAGGAGGTGGAAGGGCAGGGAATTGTGAAGCAAAAGGAAAATTAATCTAGCTATATGGAATTCAAGGAAAGAAACATTTAAGAAAGGGGGGAGCAGTCCATGTGTTGGAGCCACTGAGAGACTAAGGGAAATCATAAGTTGGAAACTTGTGACCACACTAGCCATTGCGTTCTTGACAATTTAATTTCATTAAGTCATAGATTTGAGGAAGAATGAAAGGACACTGAAGAAAATGTCAAAGTTAATTTAAAATGAAGAAAGATGAGGATAAAATGACTAAGTAGAGCTAGCATCTGTAGGCAGTGATTCCACAGCTTTGGAGGAAGGCTGACTGGCAAAGAGAAACTGCTAAACAGGTAGTTAGTTACGGACAGGTAAGAAGAGAATGGGTTCTAATGTTCTGTTCTCCATAGCTGTAGCTATTGTGAATATGAATTTACTTTTTTATGCTATGATGGTTAAAATGGACTTTTTAATTCACACCATGAAGATGTTCAGGATACTGGATATGTTAAATATCTTGTTTTAGTCATTCTATAACATATACATGTTTTAGAACATCATGTCATATCAATTAAGTACATACAGCTTGTATTTGTTAGTTAAAAATAAAGTAAAACTTCAAAAAGCTTTGGTTCTCCTGGAGGCTAAAGAATATGACAATAGCTCAAGAACATGGGAACTGAAGTTGTGGAAAGAGAATGAAGTTGTGGAAAGGGGTGAGCTGCTTCGAACAATTTCCCCACTGATCCTGATGGCCTCGTGAGGGTGGGTAGGTGAAAGAGAATAGCAGGGAATGTGTAAGAGAGAAAGTCTGTGAAAGCGAACTTCTGAGGAAAGTGAGAAGAAACGGGATCCAGAGAAGAAACAGGGGATTCGATTTTATAAGCTAATGCTAAGGAGGATTTAAGAAGACAATAGATACGTGTGTGTTTATAGCCTTACTGAGATATTTCAGACCACCAACTCATCTTTCCCAGTTGGCAACTGAAATAAAGATGATGACATGCTCGGGTCAGCCATCAGAACTATCCTAACTCTATAAAAAAGAAATAAAGTCATAGAATGACTAAAACGGTCAGAATTACCCCTGCTACGTGGCTGGCAAGACATTGGATTGCAACTTTTTCTGGAGGACAGATGTCAGACTTTGGGTAGTAAGCAGGAGGGCCCAGTCAGCCGCTGGATTCTATTTATCTCTGATCACCCACAGAGAATGCACCTGCTGCAGTGTCATTTCTTATCATTTCTTTAAATATTATAAAAGTCCATTTGTTTTATCCATAAGAATTTCAGGTTGTCATTCTTCTGTTTTAAATGTATAAAAGAAAGGAAATCCCCCACCCACACACAGCATGGAAGAAGAATACAATGCCATTTTGAATACAGGATAATACAGAACAATTGTCCAAAAATGCCAAAGAGCAAGAAAACAGTGTGGCTTGGGGTGCCATATTTTGGTATATTTTTTTAAGTATCCATTTTATGTTATTTTCAGAGAAGTTCCTTGGATTTAGGTCAAGCTGGCCAAGCTGGCTGACATTGACATATCCCCCTAGATACATCTGACAGCCATAGCCCACCAGTCAACAGCTTAAAGTAGTATTTATGAACATCTTTGAACATGGTCACACAGTAAGCAAGACACAGAGGAGAAGGAAAAGCAGTATCAGCTGTGAAATAACACTCTCTGTTTCCATATTTCTTCACCATAAAGCCAGGAATTAAGTGAGCATACTAAAGGCAGGGACTATCTGCCACTAGGAAAGAGTGAACTGTGTTATATTTAAGGAAAATTTCAAGAGACATCACATGGGAGAGGATTTTCTGTCATTAAAATGAAGTGTCATCTTAGGTTTCCTCCTACATACGTCAATTTAATTATAAAACAGATTTTGTACATCAGAAGCAATAATGGGGTCCTGGATGAGCGGGTGTGGGGGTGTGTGTGTGTGCATGCATGTGTAATTTTTAAATATTCAACATGAAGTTTTCTGCACTCCAGAGAATTAATCAAACTGTCAGATCCAAGACCAAAAACTGAGAAGTACACCCAGTGGTGTGTCTTAGTAACTTAGCAACCAGAGCTGAAGAGGGTAAGACAAGAATTTCTGTCATTTTCTAATATTTGAGAATGTCTACCTTATACTCACTCTCCTTGCTCGTACCCACACCCACACTCTGATCCCTCTGGATTATAATTCACTAAATCATACCTTTCATAATTTCAATGATATTATGCATGACGGTTTCTACTTAGGGGACAGTGAAAACCACTTCGTGGAGACCGAACTGTAGAGCATCTGTGAATCTTTTGTTACCCAAGACTAAGTCATTGCAGGTGATGGTAATGGGGCTGATAACCATATATAAGCTCAGCAACTCCTTTATTTAAGTACACACCTAGAGACATAGCAATTCCCATGATAGGCTCTGCACAGCAAGTTCTTCTGTCAAAATTACAATGTTGCAGCCATCCATGTATGGGCATCAGCACAGAATCTTCCCATAATGGGTCCAAGTTCTCAATTTATGGCAGAGAAATTAACCCCTAAATTATACCAATTAGTTTTTCACCTTAATGTCTGGGAACCATCATAAGTGAATTGTCTAAAAACAGAAGAAAAAGAGGCCTGGTTTGAGTCATTAGCAATGCACACAGTATCCCAAACGGCCTTGAGTTAGAAAGAAGATAGAGGGTGTTCACTACTTTGCTTCCGTTTTTGTCAATATTGACCAGCCATACTGAGTAGTCTTCATAGCAGGGCTCTTACAAGGCAAGAGGCTTGATGGTGGGCAACAGTCAGGGTGAACACCAACACTTCCCAGGATGACCCTCTGTGTTGCTTTGAAAAGCATGTGTTTCCTGGAGAATGATGCACTGGTGGCCATTTCTTTTCCTCCCACGTGAGGTGTTAATAATCACACTATGGAGGTACTGTTGTCCCGTTGTATTTTTGTTCCATTTCCAGTTGTTGCTGGGAATACTTTATACCTTTTCATCTCAGTGTGGACATGTGACTATTTACTTAGGAAACATGACCTGAGTTCCCTTAGGAGCAGTTCCCTGTGCTCAGAAAGGAACAGGTAATGTTCCTTACCATCAGAGATCTCAAATAGATCACCTTAATAATACAAAATATTGCACATCAACACCGGACTGTACTTTCTCTGAGTCTCATTACCTTTAACCTTCAAATATTGATCCCAGGATGCACCAATAATTCTGCCTGGCCTCAATGTTAGAGCTGTCTGACTGAGAGATGCCGAAACCTGGACTGTGGGAAACAATTCTTTGAAAGAGAGAAAAAAAAATATTAGACTTCTTTTATATTTTTTAGAGAAAGGAAAAAAGATTATAAATATGGTATTTAAACATTCTCATTTCTATCTTACTTTCCAGAAATCACTGTGTGTTTGTGTGTATGCGTGCTTGCATGTGTATGTGTGCACACGTGTGTGTGTGTGTGTGTGTGTGTGTGTGTGTGTGTGTGTGTGTGTGTGTGGAGAGAAGGGAGGCAGGAGTTTACCTCACACATTAACTGTGACATCCTCAGGGATGCTGCAACGTAAGACATCTCACACTTGCTCACATTAATATATTTATAAGCTATGTATCTAAATTCAACTAATCCTCAAAATTGGGCTACCTTAATATATTCTTGAACAAAATCAGCACTAATTACAGACAACAGTGTACCAAGTAAACAAAACGTATCTGATCAAGTTGACAAGATCCTCTCCTGCCCCTTCTCTGCAAGCTTTACAGGGTCAACAAGTGCAAGGTAAGGGCTCTTACAAGCAATACTGGAATTTGCAGAACTTGTATTTACAGTATTTTGGAATGTGTGTCTATTTATTCTTAATTAATATAAATTAATATAACTCTCTATGGAACTTCAGCCTAAATGCTTTTCATTCTTATTGTATTACCTAATAGCTTATTTATGTGTGTATAATATCTGTGTATTTGAGTGAGCCACATACTTAAGTACATGATGGTGTCAACGATCAGAAAGTTTTGAGGCTGCATCTTGAAGTCATGCTTCCTGTTTAGGTTTGAAGACCATCCAGGTCTCCTGGCTGCACACAGCCACACACAGTCATATGGACCCATTTATCCCTCTAGTCCATATTGATCTTCCTGTTGTTTTGTCCTCTTTTCTTTGAACAAAGCAAATAATGTATCAAATCTGGAGGGGAAATGCTGGATTTTTTAGTGAAAACCAGCATTTCATAAGCAACTCACTGATTAATCCTTTCTGTTAAATTTGCAATTTGAAATATCTCTATAGTATTTCCTTACTTTTCCTTTAAAAGCCTAACAGCTGTGTCAAATACGGCTGGGAACTTCCAGATCAGTTGCTCTCCGAGTTGTTTTTATCGGCTGTAGCTTTATGTGCTGGTCTCTGTCTGCTGAAGGAGGGCTTCTTGGATGAGGGGTGAAGGCTACACCTCTCTGTTTGTAAGGATAGGTGTTTCCAATACAGTCAGAATTAGAAATGTTAGAGAACTGGCAGGGATACAGTTCCCTCCAGGACTCCACTCATTGTCCACGGGCAGCTGGCAATGTTTACAGTTCCTAGTTGGAGTGATCCTTAAGTCCAACTGTACAGCTATTGGTTACTCCCAGGATACAAGTGCCACTGTTTCATCTTTTGGGACAACTTGACATTCTGTTCGTTGTTGGTGTTCATAGGTACAACAACTGCTCTTCTCTCTTAGCTTGAATAGTTCTTTCTGGTACTGTGAAAGCTAGTCCTTGGGGAGGATGCTTCTAGGTCAGTGCCAGGACATTTCCTCCAAGGGTCTTAACCTTAAGTTTCTTGAAAGACAGCAAAGGTAGCAGCAATAACCTCTGTTGATTTGGGTGTCTCTTAGAATGCCCTGTTCAACAACTAAAAAGAAGTTTCCCATGTTTGGCACTATGAGGTTTGATAGATAATCTATGGTTCTTAGTAGAGAATTATTGCTACCAAGTTTTATAATATATATATATTATACATATACACATGTACATACACACATATATGTGCATATATACACATGGTACATGCGCGTGTATGTATACATGCATATGCTATGTACATGTATATTATATATACACATATATATCAAATATGTATATGTGTGTGTAATTTTAAGTAGACATGAAATAACATGACTTCCTATGACATTTTCAAACAATTCTAGTGTTACTTATCCCAGTTTCCTTGTTCTCCTTCCGTGTGAGTCTCTCCCCCTCCCCCCACAGGTAAATTGCTCCCCCATTGTTTCCACTTCCCTTTCCTAGCACCTGTGTCCACCTGCTCCCCTCTCTTGAGTCCTTCTATTCCTTTTGTTGTCCCCCTTTCACTTCATGGTATCTGCTGTCATTCCAGTTATTATACACACAACAAGTTTTAGAGCTAGAAGCCAAAACTTATTGAGAACATGCTGTGCGTGCCTTCTGGGTCTCAACTGCCTCACTCAGTACAATATGTTCTCTGATAGAGGGTTAATATTCAAAATATATAAGGAGCTCAAAAATAGAGTTAAAAACAAATTTTTAAAATAGATTGTAGGTCTGAAGAGAGAATCCCTAAAAGAAGAAACAAAAATGGCTAAGGAATCTCTCAAACTTCAACTCTCTTAGCAATTGGAGAAAGGTAAATTGAAACTACTTTGACATTTGTATCCTACCCCGTTCGCAACAGCTAAGGCCAACCAAAGAAACCAACAACAGACGCTGGTGAAGGAAAGTTGTTGGTGAGAAGGACAACTCACACAGCCTCTATGGAAATCACTGTGGATAATTCCCCCAAAGCTCAAATTAGTTCTATATAACCCAGCTATAACGCTCCTTGCCATATGCCCAAAACGATTCATAGGATAATGAAAATGTTACATGATGTGGGATGTCCTTCTGTATATGTGTTGCTTTTGTTGGTTAATGAATAAAGCTGTTTTGGCTAATGACTTAGGTGTATTCCTAGCTAGGTTTTATATCTTAAATTAATTCATTTCTATTAATCTGTGTATTGCCACAAGGCTGTGGTTTACCAGTAAATTCCCGTGTCTTTCTCCTTTGGCATTCACACACACACACACACACACACACACACACACACACACACAGAGAGAGAGAGACAGACAGACAGACAGACAGACAGACAGACAGACAGACACACTTTGGAATAGTATTCAATTTTAAGGAAAAATAAAGTCGTGAAATTTGAAAGTAAATTTTGTAAGGTGTTTGAGGATATAATAGGCAGAAATCCTGAGTGAGTTTTTCTTTCAAATAATCTGAGAATTTCAATGTAGTTACAATGCTATTTAATGTATAAAAAATTTACAGAGCAAAGATTTGGTTTGTACTGTAACTAGATCATGAATTACTTTTATAATTTCATTTTGATGTCTTTAAAATGTGTGTGTATCTCTGTGTATCTATATGTCTCTCTGTGTGTGTTTGTGTGTGTGTTATACTATAAATGAAACACTGAGGAAGGGAGAGAATTCCAGTGCCTCTGCTGCTACTTAGGCATGGCAGAGGTGATCTTTCAAGGAGAAAGTATATTTGACCAAAGCAAGTCACTGTTGATTCTGTTAGAAACCTCAGTCAACACCAAATTGTTATGTTTACCATCCTTTTTGAGGCAACTACATACTTTCACCTTATACTACCTGTAATTCAGTTCCTTAATTTTTAAATTACGAAAATAGGATTGAATGGATGTTATGAATGCTTTACTTTTTTAATTTCTTTGCATAGCTTACTTCTTTAAAGTAAATAGGATTCCATTTTTAGTGAAGTTCTCAGGGCCAGGTAGAATTAATTGGAGAAAAAAGACCCCACTGCGCATCACATAAATATGTATTTTGGGTGAGATCTGGTACCACACTGCCTTTTAAAACTTATTACTTTGCCTAAACCTGAAATTGTCAAGTGGCCTTTGTCTTGTACCCAGCAAAGACAGAGCCAAGAGCAATTTGCTGTAAGAAACGAGGAAATTTTTCTTCTGCCAAACTTCCTTATGACTGCTGTTCTTGGAGGCAGAAAAAATGCTCTATAAAGGCAGATATAAAAAGAAACAGCTGCCCTTGTCCAAGTTCCTATCACATGTGACCTGGTTTTCCAAATCTCTGTGATGCCTGGACCCTTGTTTCCCAGCAAGAGCCATAACTAACTCTGCTTTCATGAGACGCCTTCTAGTTCTGTTTGCAAACCATACCCAGTATGCCCATTAGGCGGACATCTGGCATGAGGACCACTGCACAGCATCCTCGTGGACCTTCGATCTGAGGCAGGAACCAAACTGTCTTTTGTCAGAATTCATCTGAAGATGCAGAGGTCGGCATCGTGGGATAAATGGGCTTGTTTCTGACACTAGAACTAAACAGAAAATGTTCGGGGGGATGGTGGGTGGCCTGAGGCAGATTCAGTTTTCTGGAGAAAGGCAAAGAGTCCAGTAGTATGTTGCTTGTCCTTGTAAGAGTATTGTAAGGGGTGAGCATTGCTGTGTACGACTGTACAAGGATAGGAGGGTTAGACGAGCATGCAGTTAATACCCAAAATGATACTATCACTAATTTGTTCTTCAAAGATTCCTATGCTCTTTCATCTCCTTTTTAGTGTCTTTTAAACAGAGAAATCCAAGGAACAGCATGGACCTCCAGTCTATTTCACTATCATTTGTACTTAGTCTTTGCTACAGTCATTTATTGAAGCTACTTCCTGACCTTTTGAGTAAAATCAATACTCTTGGTGCCAAATTAGAAATATTGAGTAAGGATGCTTCTGTAACTCGAAAAGAAAACCTACAGCTATTCCTTGTGTATTTTGAAGAAATTACAAAGCCTCTGCTTAAAATTTCAGGTCCTTAAAAGTTAAAACATTGTAGTGAAAGAATTATTTAAATCGGCATGTTGATATTTTGATTATCTCCAACTTAGTGATTAAAACAATATTTGCTGATTAAGTTTATATTTCTGAGGGGTGGAAATGAGGGTGGATCTCATTAGGTCTTTTGGTCACGGCTAGATACTGCATATAGTCGAAGTCACGTCAGCTAAAATTAACTAAGGAGCATCACCTGTCTGTCACATATAGTGATTGTGAGAATGGGCTTCTTTTCTTTACTTTCTAGCAAACTTGTCCAAATTTGTGCATGTGCTTCCAAAAGTCTAAGAAATCCAGTAGTGACCTTGTCTTAGCCCAAACAGCCAGGGTTCAATTCATAAGGTAAGAAATCTCACCCTATAACTCCATTGGAGGGGCTATGGGCTTACTACAAATGGGAGTCATTTTGGAATCCACCCACTAATCATGATAGAGACCACGTGTTTGATTAGTTGTAAACGTTTCACAAATTTTAACAGCTGAACCATTGTGTTCTTGTTTCAAAGTTGATAATACTGAAGCTTAGAAACCCTAGGTGACTTTTCCACAATCAGGTATTAGAAGCTGACCAGCTTGCCTTGAACCAGGATTTGTGTGGCCTAAATCTTTTCATTTAAATGTTTTACTTCATGCTTTTCTATGTTCGTTCATACTTTCCAATTATTTTATTCAGCAATGGTATTTCTTTTCCTCTTATTTCAAAGCCTTTTAAGATTTTATTATCCCAATCTTTTTAATTTGTTTCAGTTTTACAAATAAAAGGAAACTGAGATGTCTGGATATTTTCTTTTTAAGAATAAGACACACTTTATCTTTCTTAAGTTAAAACCAAATAGTCTCTATTCTTGATTTACGTAATATTAAAGACATTTATTGGGATGCAGTAGGAGCTACTGTCAGAAACCCATTCTTCACTGAGGACTTTGACACTGAGTATCACCTCCATAAAACAGAATAAGTGGCCTCTGGAGATAATTCAGTTGGTAAAGTGTTTAATGCACAAACAGTAGGTCTTGACTTTGAATCTCCTGTACCCCTGCAAAAACCTGTGCATAGCAGTGAACACCTATGTCCTAGCACATGTGTGTGGAGGCAGGAAGATCTCTGGGGCTTTCCACCCATCCTGTCTAGCATATCAGCATGGTCCAGGTTTAGTAAGAGACTTTGTCTCAAAACCTGGGCTAGAGAGGCTGCAGCTGTGACTCAGAGGCCAAGAGCACTTCCTGCTGTTTTCTGGAGGTGCAAATTCAGTTCTTAGAGTCCTTGTTGAATGTCTCCCAACTACTTGTAACTCAAGCTCCAGGGGGAGTGAATGCCACCCCTCACTGACTTCTGGAGCTATTCATACACATATGACACACATTTACACACACACACACACACACACACACACACAAAATAAGAATACATATTTCAAAAATAAAGTGGAGCCAATTGGGGATAATACTCAACACTGATCTCTGGTTTCCACATGCAAGCCCACATGTATGCAAATGAATGTTCACACATATGCATGTGCACACTCAAGTGAAAATAAACAAACAAAATAAAAATAAAACAACACCTTGTTTAATTGTTATGTATAATGAGGGAGGAAGAGTGGTATTCAGAGACAAAAATCCACAAACAACAAGAAGAAAGCAAAGATGGTGGATGTGCTAGAATCAATACATGATTTCTTTGGCTTCTTGAACCTTAATTCTTGTTGAGAAGATCTTGCAGGGTCCTGGAAATAAGAACATCTGTGTCCTATGGTCCATAGATAGTTGACTAGCTTCCTGTTGGATCATCACTTCATTTTTCCAGTCCTAGAGCTCTGCACTTAGAAGCTAAGAATGCTAGAGTTTAAAGCTTTTAATTATGCCACAATGATGTCTAGAGCAGGGGTCTAGGGCGGAGATTTCAGCAGCTCAAGGAGCTGGGTCCTCCCTGTTGCTACAAAATTAATAGTCTTTCATTTTTTTCAACCTGCTAACCTTTAATAACAATATAAACACTTCATTTGACTGCAAAAGGGAATGCTTTTCTCCATGCTCCTGAATTCCCTTACAGTGGAACTGATCTATTGGGAGCT
>NC_022032.1:5480219-5500109 GCF_000317375.1 Microtus ochrogaster
TGAGAATGAATCTTCAAGAATATTACTTCATCATTATATATTACTTTATTAAAAATATAATACCTTGCAAAATGTCTAATCCCCATTGTTCCTTTGTGGGAGGAGGGGGAGGGAAATGGGAAACGGGGAGGAGGCGGTAATTTTTCAAAAAATAAAAATAAAAACAAATAAAATAAAATAAAATTTACCCTCCTCCCCCCCAAAAAAAAGAGCAGCCTTGGCATTTTCTATAATGGTCTGTCTTTTCTCTAGTAACATGTAGGAGAGACCTGCATAGGTGTTCCACTCTTTTCCTGATTACCAAGATCGTCATTTCCTTTTAATTGAGTTAAAGTTCTTGGAGACAGAAGCTTTTTCTCAGTCTCATGAAACCATCACCTAACGTTCATGACATTCTCTCCCTGTATCTGGTGGCACAAGGGAAAAAGTCAAAGATGTCCTGGTTTGGGGGTTGCATTAAAAAGACAACGGAGTCAACAGCTTTGGGCTAGGTTTTAAGTCAAATACTTTATACCTTTGCATAGATTTTCTTGCCACATTCTATAAGAAGGGCAAAGTCTGAACATTCTAGATGAATTTGTGAGCCCAGGGTAAGGGCACAAAGAGCCTGTGTTTGGTGAGCTGCTTTGCAAGGTGTAGAGCACAAAGAATAGCCAGGCTCAGCAGATACTGATCAAGGCACCAGATCATTGAGGTTGAGCACAGTGCTCAGGGCCAGAAATTGTGTAATATCTGTCTGCTGGATTTGTACTTGGAGCAGATCTCAAGCAGGAATGAGTGCGTTAGCAGACTCTTAGGCCATTCAATGTCCCAAGGAATATGAAGGAACGCTCAAAAAGCATTTGTCAGGACTGTCTCATTGACTTCTTACTCTTCCAGTCACTACTAATGCCGAGCTTTCTAATATCTATGGACCAAGTATTTCAAATATACAACTTACTTCTGCCATCATTTCTTTCTAATGAGGCATTAGGCTATTAACATACTGTTAAGAGTTGGAATGCTTGTTCCAAGTTCTGTGACAATGCTGTCCAAAGACAAATGCTTAGCTGTCAATGACAATAATTATAATAATTATTACTGTACTATTTTGCTAAATCATCTATAAGAAATCTAGAGTTTGAAAATCAGGGTGTCTGAGATTTGATTGCATTTATGGTTGTCTCTCTGTCTTGATTGGCCTCTGTTGTATCTTTGCCATGTAGTCTTTCCTTTATAAGCAAATATGACTTCTGTCTCTACAGATGTCCCAATCTCCCCTTCAGTTGCAGACCACCCTTCAAATCTCATTTTGACATAAACATCCCCTTTAAAGACATCTGCAAATATAGCTATGTTCTGTGGTACTGGGGACACAGTTCAGTCCATAACAATCACCATGCTTCACTTCTGCCACACGTGATACTAATTACTTACTATGAATTCAGTTGAGGATTTCTCAAGCTCAACACTATGGGCATTTGTACCAGTTAATTCCTTGGGAAAAGGGAAAAATGTCAATCAGAAACTATCTCATGTGATAAATATGTTTGATGTTATTCCTATCTTTTACCTGTTAGAGGACGGAAATACCTGTTCCCAGGTAAGGCAATGGAAATTGTCAGAAGACATTGTCACACACCCACACTCCTCTTAAGGAACAGAACTTCCCTACTGAGAAGCATTGATTAAGTGTAATTTTAGTTCAAGTATTTCAGGATAACTTCCATTATCAGCACTCTGTAAAGGAAGTCACTGTGGTGAAGAAAGGTAGAAGGACTGACCAAGGCCCCATACAGAGTGAATGAATTGAAGCCTAGTTATGATCTCATGACATTAAGCTGGTCCTTAGAGTTTACCACAAAGCTCTTCACCTCCACCACCGTCTCTAGCCCAGTCAAATCAAATGGAGATTCTGTCCTAAAAGTAATCAGATTAAATTTTGATTATACCTCCCTCAAATAACACACTCTCGTAGCCATCCACTCCTGAAGTGCATGGCACCTGCTTTGAAAGATGAAAATGAAATTCAAGAAGATAATTAGAGACACCACCTTTGACTACATAAAGAATCAGGTACAGAATTAAGGCTGAAATTCTACCTTGTAAGGGATTGTTGAAAACTGAAAAAGGCTTTGATCCTGCACCCCCATGACAACTGGAGAGTAATGCTGTTATTCTTATGAGCCCATGTGTTCATCAACTATAACCCGTTCTTTCAACAACCTCGAGAAAGGAGAGAAAGCTAAGTAATTGGGTGGCAGTTTGGGTGCCTCAGTGGTGTGGGAGGGATCCTTCCCCAACTTTGGGAAAAAAAAATCTTTGCTTCCCCACCATGAAGCTCAAGACTTGATTAACTTTATCCTCACATACCAATAAATGTTGCATTGCACATAAAAAATAGGCAGCCCAAGTATAAATCCAACACCAGTATTTAATTCCTTGACCTTCCATGTCAGAGATTCCCAGAAGCAAGCTACCTGCTCTGCAAAGTGCTTCTTTTTATTGGCTCTAAATTTACCATCTGATCACTTTGCAGCTCCTATACTCATCCTGTCATGAGCCAACATATAACAAGAACTGTTTCAGAGACCTTCGTGCTGTGGGACATCTTTATCTATCCAGTTCTCGCTATTTCCCTCTGCCCCAACGCTCCCAATGTGGTAATGAATCTCCTGGGAAAGGTGCAGAATGTTTTTTTTTTAATTCAAAGTCAAAACGAATGAAAGAAAAACCCTCATTTCAACTGAGAATGAATCTTCAAGAATATTACTTCATCATTATATATTACTTTATTAAAAATATAATACCTTGCAAAATGTCTAATCCCCATTGTTCCTTTTTATAGCATTTTAAAGATATTATTTCCAAAAGAATGAATTTTTTTCAGAGGTATTTTAATTCCACGTGAGACTGCAAATAGAATTGCTGTTTATGGATAAGCATTTATTTTAAATGGTGTGCAATAGCAACTTATCCCTCGTCCTTCTCTCCTGCAAAGATTTACTGCTCTGAAATGTTTGTTTCTCTTTTCTTACACTCTAGTTTTACTATAAACTTAACAGGGAAGGGAAGATATAGTGGTCAGTGTGCCCTGGCAGCATCTATACCTGCATTGTCTAAACTAAAAGCTGTGATGTATCTTTCCGCAGAGATGCAGACAGAGTCTGGTGTGTCACAGATTGCAGAGTCGGTTTACCAGGGTGCCCCATTCCATCTCTCAGGTGGGTACGGGCTATAAAGTTATACTGTTAACCCCTGGTCTATGTTAAAGAAAACTTGTTGGGTTGCATGGGGCTTCTTAGAAGGTAAGGTTTTTGTTTTCTTCTTTACGGACCTTATGTTTTGCCTATTTATCCTTATTCAAGTAAATCCCTCATCCCAAAGGCCCTTGCCCATTTTTCATAGACAAATTTAGGCTCCGCCTCAATTGCTTCCATTATGCCTGCAAGGCCAGGTCAGTTTTCTAGTTTTCCAATGTGTTCTCGTAGCACCTCAACATTTTCTCTTGATGCTTGGCTCATAATCATTCCAAAAAATTGTTCCTCTTCTTACAGGACTTTGAGCTTCATGGTGGGGGTTAATGCCTCACCATCACCATGTTCCAAAAATCAGATAAAACATGTCATATCATGGCATCACTTGAACTTTTCCATGTCTAGGAGGCTGTCTAGTTCATTTTGTTGAGTAGTCCGACAGTAAAACTGGACCACATGTGGAAGTACTAGCGCTTCTCATGGTCCATGATCAGCCTGGCAAGCCACACAGGTCACTGGCAACAGGCGCCAAATAATAATAATACTGTTGGGAAAATGATGAAAGCTTCTGGGCAAACATTTTTTTTTATCATCTATGACCACAGTGACATGAAAATTTGTTGGGAGCAGTGAGACCCCAGATCCTGAATTTCTTGTAATCCCCTGATCGGAGTGCCTACAGCTGCTCTGAGCACAAGACCTTCAGGAGTTCCTGATGGCAGGAGAGTGGTTTCTGGTGGGTTTGCCTTGGGCATGGCTATCTCTATATAATCTACCCCTGAACACAAATAAAAGGGCATTCGTGGGGAATTCAAGGATGACCTGTGTCGCTGTCTCTCTGTGTGTTTGTGTATTTTAACCGCTAGCTCCCTTGCCCGAAGCTTGCGAACTGGGTGCCAGCGCACAGAGCCGTAGAAGTTACAGAAAAATGACTAAAATGTTTTGTGTTCTTGATGATGGTAATGGTAAGGCATGTTGTCATCGAAGTCAATCTACATGGAAATGGTCAAACAGTTGTTATAAAATGCAAAATCCTCAAAGCAGTTCTTCTTGTTTTGTATGGGGGAGCAGTGTGTGTGTGTGTGTGTGTGTGTGTGTGTGTTTAGAGATCAACTTTGTGTGCCATTCCTTAGAAAACATCCTCCTTGCCTTTTGAATCAGACAAAGGGAGAGGTGTATAACCTGTTTTCTGCCCAGAAGGCTGGGAGTCAATGTGGTTAATAGCCTGGTGATTTTTGTTATATCTGTGTGGCTGACAACATATCATATTCTTCCCAAGACCCTTATCATGAGCTTGTTTTCCTCAGTCAATCTATAGAACCTATCTTTATTGAAGGTGTCACATGTACTTTACAAAGAGTTTCAATATAATCATGTCTTAAGCTTCTTATGCACACAGGATTTAGCTATTTATTACCAGAAAAAAAAATATCACCAAATTGTGCTTAGATGTGCCTAAAATAAAGGGCTGAGGATCAGACTTTTGAAGTTTGAGCCCACAACGGCTACTAAATTGTGTTGAAAGAACTTCCCTCTTGCCTCCAATGGACTGATATTCTGCTGGCTGTGGCAGTCTCAGAGGCCCTACATCCAAGGAATAAATAGTGTAAATCTGGAGAGTATAGGGTATGTGGAAATCCAAGAAATATGGAGAAGGTGAGGACTGGCAAGTGATGGCTTTTATAGGTTCCCGACTTGTGTCTGGCAGAGTGAGTGGGGGCTGAACTGTCAAAGGGAATGCTTTTTCCCTAACCGATAGACCTTCTATCTAGAATCATCAGACTGAGTAAAATACCTTGCTAGAATTTGGGTTAAGTCGTCATCACCAAATTTAATAGAGTAATGACAAACTCACATGGCATTGAGATGTCCCCGTCAGCACTCAAATTCCCAGATACAATCAAAACTCATTTTGCTTTGCTGTTATCTGGCTGTTTCCTAAATCCTTTTGAGAGCAGCAGTGACTTTTAGAATAACTTGGTGGATGGTGAAATAAATAGAATTTATGAATATACCCTATCTTGGAGGAATACTCCCAATCCTAAGAAACTGAACAAATTAAATCTAAACTCAGGGTTAGGTACGGCTGCTAGCAAAATTGAAGTAGTGGAGAGCTGGGTGGTATGGCTGGTGCCTGGAACTTTTGCATTTGAGTGTCTGAGACAGGGTGATCACTGAGTGTTTATGAGTTTCCTAGGCTGATGAGATCAAAACACTGCTGGACAACAGAACGAGACCCTGACTAAAATAAATAAATGCGTAAATAAATAAGTAATAAATAAAATTAGCGTGACAGCTGAATGATTAGTATGTCCTGTGATTGTGCCAATGACAACTAGGTGAGTTCCAAAATTGATCTCAGTCTTGCCAGGGTATAAACAAAACAAGATTTGTTACATTTGTAGGTTAAGTGTACACACGCTTCTGAGTGCTGGACAATGGAATGGGTCTAAATGAGACATTTTTTCACTGTGAAGCCTAGCCCATAAAATTGAGCTATCTTGTTCCCTAGATACTGGCCAGTGGCAGCCAACAATGTGGAATCCCCTAGAAGGTACTGGGACCTGAAGGGTTACAGAGAGTGTCACCCTTCTCCCCACTTATTACAAGTATATGTACTTAAACAATGAATGTGAAAAATTGTTAACCTATGTAAATTTAGGAGTTGTCAGAAGATGTCCTCTTATACACCCTGGGTAGTTTGAGAATTCTTAAATAGGTGGAACCTCATGGCTTCAGCACTTTCAACTATAAAATGGGGCAGGAGGTGGCTACTATTTGCGTCAATTCTCTTCAGCAGATTTGGGATATATATTATTTACATAATATATTATTTATATATAAGTAATCAAGGATCTGAAACCTCCAAAGTTGGCATCAGACATTGACACTTTAATGCTTGATGCGTTCTA
Source organism: Microtus ochrogaster (assembly GCF_000317375.1). Lineage (NCBI taxonomy): Eukaryota > Metazoa > Chordata > Mammalia > Rodentia > Cricetidae > Microtus > Microtus ochrogaster. Next base: position 5,486,368 of record NC_022032.1, read on the forward strand.
GCACAAACCTCCAATATCCCAAACATCCCTCTCTCATCTGCCAGCAAAATACGTTCCAGCCTCCATCTAACTTCTTTGTCACAATGGAATCAGCCAGATCCTCACCATAGTCAGGAGAAAGGAGTTTCTACCCAGTCTTTTTCAGGAGACCTGAGTATGAGCTCATCACACTTCTTCCCTCCTCATGGCTTGCTGTTTTGATTTTCTGTTTTGAAGAGAGGAGGAAAAAACACCTAGATCAATACAGATAAGAAGCAAAAGACAGACAGGAAAAGTGGCTTCACCTGCAACAGATTAGCCAGACTTTGGGGAACGATGTAGAAATCTCTGGGATTTAATTGGAAGAAATAAAACCTGTTCACCTAACACCGTATGTCTACACAGAGCTGCCCTGAGCTTTTGCTAATAAGCAAGCACTTTGGCTGTATATATTTCTTATCAGAAGACATTCATATCCTTTGTAAGAATCAAACTGTTGTCATAGCTCAGTATACTAAGACTAAAGGACCTAATGGGTTATTTAATTCTTTTTTCTCCTACATTTATTTATGAGGCCCAAATGAAAACTTATGTTTAGTTTCAGGGTGTCTCCAGAAGAATCTAGATCTTTTGAATTCCCTTGAGAATTCCTATTGCCACAGCACACTTTCTACTATCCATGAATGAGTAATTTTCTGAAATACAGGGAACAATAAAAATTCATTTTGTTCACATTTCCCTTGAAAATAATATTTCTGAGCCTACAAATGCCAAAATACCACCTATACCGTAGAAGACAGAATGTGCCACTTTAGGTAGCTTCATTTTGGAGGGAGAGTGGGTTGGAAGAGAGGTAAGGGACACAGCAGTCATTCATAAAATTAGCATAATAGTGCATATTAGCATAATAGAAAGCAACCATAAGCATAGAGATTCCATAATTCCTTAAGATCCTAGCAATATTTGCATCACCAAAAATATAAGCCTAAACATTTGATTTGGGGTGATGACAACATTTCTACTCAGTCATAGAGATGCATGTGGGATGCTGTAAACTTTGTTATTATAAGTAGGTAGATACAGATCTCTTCAGTATAATAACATAAGTCACAGTCAATAACACTGTCTCCTACCTTAGGCTGCTACATGCTAGCAGAACTGAAGAGACATGACATTACCATGGGTGCATCCTTTTACACAAGGCCAAAGGAATGCTCAAATACTAAAGATACTAAATCTTATCTTCTTTCTGCTTCACCCGGACCCTCCAATGTCAGCAGAAGATCTGCTCTCATCATGGTGGGTTTATATTCAGTGAATCTGACTCTAAGCAAGTCACCATTTAACAATAGCATTAATATGCTATTCCCACCCACATGTCTTTCCCTTGGTCACTGAATCACCTCCCTTATCTGCCACCTGGTTCTTGAAGACATTTGCTGATATCACATTCAGAACTATACTGAAGCATAATGTTACAGAAGCTTCTCATAATTCATGGAATTCTTTAATTAATGTAAGCATTTTTTATTAACTAGGTTAATACCTGAGAATCAAAGATGAAGCCTCTTCTAAAGGGGCTAAATTTCATGAGACCTTACAGAAAGTCTTAGTTCTACCTCCAGGGAAGTGATAGATATAATGAGACTCTTTTCTTCCCTGCAATAACATGTTCAGAGATAGAACTGTGTCAACATACACTATCCTTGGATCCTTCCTGTCCTTTTATCTAAACTAAATAGTTGCTTTCTTTCTGGGGAACTCTTACAGTAGCCAGAGTCTCCCATGTCTTGTTGTGGGCTCTTTGTCTATCGGGTTAACTGTCTTTATGTATCAGACCCCATAGAGAGAAGAGAATGATCCCCAGTGCAGACTTGGCTCACTGCCTACACAGTTTACTGGAGATTCTTGTTATCAAAGGCACACTCCATGCTCTGGAACAACCACAATCACAATGTATCTGCATTCATAACCAAGGGACTCTGTATAAAGGTCACCTTGCTTCCAGCCTGCGCCAAGGCACTTTCTTTATTTAGAGTCAGTAATAGTTCATGCCCAGGCCTTCTCCTTCTCCTGTTCTACAGCCTGTATAACTATGAAGAGTCTAGAGCCTTTTGTGTAAGGGTTGTTCCTAAGGAGGAGATTCCTTGCCTACAGTATCCACCTGATTCTTGAGGCTAATCTGGAACTGCTTCCTTCTTCATTTCTCTTCCTGTTTGGCCCTTGCTTGTCATATTGCAGAAAATGAAGAAAGGTGTGGCACTTACTTTATGTTCAGTGTGGTGCCCTCATTTGCCTCCCTGGATCATACCTGGTTGATCAAAGATGGTCTATGGGGAAGAAATACCAACTCTTACTTTTCCTATGTCTCCTTCATTCCCTCCATTTCCTTTCCTTCATATCATGAGACCTGTTGAAGGCATAGCACTGTTTGGGCTTTCCCCTTTCATTTTGAAAATATAACTTACACTTCACTTTAATAATCTTTGTCACATTGAATTAAGTTTGTCCACTGGAAGACATCACTGCATTTCTGTTGTCCCTATAATGGCATTTAAATTTTTCTGATAGACAGGAATGCCTAGAGATGTGACTTCCACCTCCTCTCTTATTTCACCCATCCACCATCATGATGTGAAACATCACATTCCACCCAAGCTAAATATTCTGTCTCCAAAGCACTGCAAATGCTTCCCTGCCTCAGGGCTCTTGCATGCATCTACTTTTTCCTGGAATGTTTGCACGGATCTTGACACAGCAGTCTTCTCCTAGGGCCTGAGCTCAGATACCCCCCTTCTACCCATAGTATGCCTATGACCCTTTCCTTTGCATTTGATAGAAGTCATCATCACCTAAGATATTTTGTTCATATATTCTGTTTGTTTTGGGGGGATTTAAGCTCTTATTCATCTCACATTTCAGGGCTCAGACAGTACCTGATATGGAAATTGTAATAAATATTTCCTTTTATACCCTCCGAGCTGGTAAATCCTACTTACAGCCATTTGTGTTCATAACATTCTGAGCATATGTCCAGAACATGTTAATGGTCTAGTCAACACTGTATAAACAGTTCCTTGGATTCTCCTGAAATGTATTCCATCACTACTTGTCCTCAGTGAACCATTCTCAGGGCCACAATCTGTCATCAGCTCACAGTACTAAGTCAAACCATTGCCCTTTTTTATATCCTTTTTAAGTCCTTGTGATATTGAAGCTCTTATTGAATTTTATAGCCTTGAATCTTCTTTTTTTCTTTTTCTTTTTTTTTATTTCATGGCAAACTCCCTAAATTTTATTTCTTTTTCATCTGCTCAAATGACATTCTTATAGCTAAACATTTTGGTGCACTCCCCAACTTTTTAAGAAAGTTCATTTGTTAAGTTACCTTCACAATGCACTTGGAGTTCTAAGAGAGTTGTAATAGATTTTTTTTTTTTTTGGTTTTTCGAGACAGGGTTTCTCTGTGGTTTTGGAGCCTGTCCTGGAACTAGCTCTTGTAGACCAGGCTGGTCTCGAACTCACAGAGATCCGCCTGCCTCTGCCTCCCGAGTGCTGGGATTAAAGGCGTGTGCCACCACCACCCGGCTTGTAATAGATTTTATGTTGACAACACTTTGCTCTGTCTTGTCCAGGGCTGAGAGTACAGCTAGACTCTCAGTTCTCCTTGGCAACCATTTAATTCACATCAAATGCCTAATATGTGCTTGCTCTTTCTTCAAAGCAATTCTTCTTTTCCTTGAAACTATTACCATATATCTTGCCAGCCTTGGACTCAAGACAGAAACCATCTCCTCTCTTCTGCACAGAAAAAAAAAACAATGTTACTAGTTTCCAACAGATACAGCCTCTTCCAATTCACCATCCTTTAGCTAGGAAGTGATCCAAAGCATTTGGCATCCCATTTTCTTCCATGCCATCTCATTGGACAGGACTTTGTTTGTTTTCAATTCCTATTACAGTTTCCAGTTGGATTTTTAATTCATTGACTAAGTGAAACAGCCAATGAGTAATTAAAGGCATAGTAGTGCAAATGTAATAGGATGTTTTCATATCACAAAGACTCACAAAGATCTGCTGCAGTTACACTTAAGTGATGTGGGATTCCCCTCTGTAAAGAAGCCTTGGAGTCACTGCTGGAGACAGATGTGCTGAAACATTGCTGGTAGGCCAGGACCCCGTGGTGATGCACAGATTAATGGAGATGGGTTAAATTAAGATGTAAGAGTTAGCAAATACGAAACTAAAGCTAATGGGCCAAGCAGTGATTTAAATAATATAGCTTCTGTGTGATTATTTTGGGCCTGAGCAGCCGAGAACCAACAAGCAGCCTCCTGCAATACTTAAGAAGAGAGCAAAGCTAAACACTAAATCCTTTTGACATTGTAAGATAGGAGGAGCATTTAGCTTACTGTCACATTGAATCATTTATGGCTGCATGAGACACACTTTTCTAATCTTGACTCTGCTACTGTCTATCACTGGCTCTCTAGCCTTCAATAATTTCTTCTGAAAATGAGGGCTCTGATGGTCTCTAATTTCTCTAGCTCTAAAAATGCAATTCTTTTATTCCCTTGTCACTGTAACAGATTGAAAGCTAAAACTGAGGATTTTGTTATAGAGCATGTGAATTTAATGATGGAACAAAATATCTACATGGGGATTCTAGAAAGGAAGACACTACCAAGGATGCCCTGGCGTGACACATTGTGTTTTTTATATCCTTTGTCTGAGCCTAATTATAATGGGATGCATGGCAACTTGAGGTCTGGACCTCAATTTATGTACTTTTATTTTTCTTCAAGGTCATCAGTAGCAAGATATACTTAGAGAAATATATGTATTAGGAAGAATATGTGACTCCTATAAAAGATGTACTCTTTTGTGCTTTGAGACAGAGTTTCCCTGTGTAACAGTCCTAGCTGTCCTGGAACTCACTGTAGACCAGGCTGGCCTCGAACTCACAGAGATCCTCCTGCCTCTGTCTCCCAGGTGCTAGGATTAATGGCGGGCACCACCCCTCCCGGTTCATGTGACTCCTATAAATGATGTACTTTTATGTTTTGGGTCAAGCGAAAACACAAGGAGGGTTTTACATAGTGACATGCCATTTCCCTTAGGTAATGCCAGTAGTTTGACAATAGTAAATACAGGGAAGCCACTGAGTTTTCCAATAATTTACAATGAACTGCATAACAGTATGAATTATTTATTTTGAATACAAAAGCTCTTAATTCACTGTAGTTAATCACTTTTTAATTGCAGCCAAGGAACATGAAGGAAAGAGCTGAGGAGGGGCAGTGTCACTGTCTTCTAATTCTCTGAGAGTATTAATTGCTCTTCCCACCCACCACAGACTGAAAATTTTATTTTAATTATTACTTGTAAAACCTGTTGCATTTCTTTCTGTCACTTTGTCTATGCTGATGCCTCATATTAAGCCTTGGAGAAACAGATAGAGTGTATCATGTGTTATTACTGAAGAGCTCCCATCTTAGCAGAAGGCCACAAATAAACATCTTTGCTTTTTCCTCGTGGATGCTGTGACCTTCAACAAGTTCTAAGGTTGGTAATGGATTTAATGGCAAAGTAGATGAGAAAGTAGCTATTTTTGACAAAAAAATATTTATAGTCTGTTTTATCGTCTTGAATCACAAATACAACTCAACTGACCTTCTGTACAATGCAGTGCAAAATGAAAGGCTCTTCAGTGAGTAAAGAAAAGGACTGAGAGGTAGAACAACCCTGGGTCTGTGGATTCAGAATACTTTACATGATCAGGAGGGGCAGTTCCATTCTTAAGTAGAATACCTGTCATAGACAGATATAGTACTCTTACTCTTTTTTAGGGTGCCTAGAAGTCCTAAAAAAGTAAGATGAGAATGGATTGGTCTGTCCATGCAGGAGGTGTGTCAGTATCCTATAGACTTCAGACAAAAATGCCTGTCCACTAGCCATTTGTCCACTGGGCTGCTTACTAAAAAACTGATTGTTTAAACATAGAGACAGAATAAATGAGTAACATCACAGAGGACAGACAGGTAGAGGCCTGGTCGATGACCTTTTGAATGACCTAGACTGACTTCCAGTATCATCATTTAGCTCATATTGGGTTAGTGGACATGGAGTTTCTAGTGCTTTGCCAATGGCAGAGCTACATTTCTTAGTGTAGAAATGGCCAAACTTGGACAAGTACAGAGCAGGTAGTTCCACATAACTTAGAAAAGGCACTTCATTAAATCTCACATGGATTAATCAGAGCTCTCATCAACTATGGAAGGCTGAGTGTGGGAGGGGGGAAGAAAAGCAAGCATTCTTCAATGGAGACAAAGCTAATCTTTCCCTCCAACATCACAAAAAGTGATGGAGCATGGATTCACCTTTTGTTCTCTTGCATAAACATTTGTGTCACCATGCTGAGGTATTTCTGTCAAGTTTCCATGAGCCATGTATTTCAAAACACCTATAAAATTACCCCGGCCCCAATCTTTCAGCCCCATGTGATATGAAACACAAAGTAAAAAACCCAAACAATTTCCAGTTTCTTTCTTCCCTAACAAGCAAGAAAACCTATTTTCATACCTGAATATTCTGTTGTAATGTGTGTAATTTTGTATTCCCGCTGGAAAGAATATTTTCCTCTTTGTACAAAGACATAGCAGATGCAATTAGAGGATATTATATTGTCACATGCATCAAAGGAACAGAGTTAGTATTAAATCTTCCACATGGCACTCAGACAGTAAGGCAGCCAAAGAAAAATGTCATTCATCAGAACTCTTCTCCTTTCAGCCTTAGGGACCTCCTTATATCTGTGGGGAGGCTTTAGCAAAAGTGGACGGTGGAGTGAGCCACAAATTGTCAGGGGAGCTGAGGGAGGGCTGCTCACTCCTGTCTCTTTAAGCTCTTGGTGAAGTGCAGGTTCCTCATGCTTTGTTGATCCTGCGCATAGTGTGGGTATGAGAAAGGCAGGTTTGATTGATGAGACAGCCCCTTTCAGACTGCAGACAATGAGAGGTGATGATGCAGAATAACAGTGACTCAAGAATAGCTCATATACAATCAGTTGCAAATCTTGATTACAGTCCCGACACCTACAAATGACTCGGAGTCGGAGGAAGCACGGTGCGTGTTTTATCAGCAGCATGGTGCATCCTCTGTAGGGTCATCAACTGCCAATCTTCATTGTATTAATATTCCAGATCTTATATTCATTCACATGAAAAAATAATGAAACTTCAAAACAATGAAATTACATTACAATACAACTAAACCCACCTGTTCAGACACTCCCTGTGCTTTGGATAATGCTTCATGTCACTCAACAAGACATGCTTTTATTCTCCATTAGATGCTTTAAAAATAAGAAGAAACAAAAGCCTAGAGAAGTCACAGTGCCTGTAGATGTATTCTAATGGAGGGTTCTCAAGACCCCAGATATACAATTCCTGCTTAGAATTTTGTCCTCTAAGAATAGAAATAGAACCTGATTTGTAAACAAATAGAGTTTGTTCTCACTCTGAATCAACTTATGTCCCCAAATGTATTTTTAGATGTATTAAGCACCTATTAAAAGTCATGTATTTTACATGTGTTATTCACTCCTGTAGGATCAAATTATCTATTAAGTGCCAGATAGTGTTTAGCGTACTAATGGAAAAATAGTAAACAAGGCCACCAGACCCTTTCACTCATGGGGCTCCTCTTGTCTTTGTGGAAGATCACTATTGAATATAGAGATAAGTAGCTAAAGACAAATACCCAACTTGAAACATACTATAATGAGAACCAACCGAACATTCCAAGTGAGTTGAACAGCCTTGATGCATAAAAGAAGCTATTAGGCATTTTTAGAAGACAGAAATGAATAACAAAGCCCTTGCAGTCCAGCAGATGGCAGAAGTATAGCAAAACACATTTGGTGCTAAAGGATCATGCCTATGGTGAATCACAAATTTTCTACAGAAGTTCAGTGGTTTCTATCTTGCAGTTTATATGTAATATTTGACTAGTGTGAGGTGACCAGTTCGGGAGCTATTTCGATAGACTCGATGAGTGAGTGTGAGAGCATTAACTTGAGTGCGGTGGTGGGGATGGGGAACGCGGATGTTCTGTGCTCCATGAGCAGATAACGAGCCTTTAGGTGGAAGAGGAATGCAGGAAGAAAGGAATGAGACTGCACTGAGGAGAACGGACAGGTACTTAGCTTAGGCTGCATGACAGGTGATAAGTATAATTAAAGAGAAATCTGCGGAAGCTTTAATCACCGTTCTTACCTGTGAGTGCTTTAACTCTTTGTGATAGATATGAGAGGTTCCCTTAATTTGAAGGACCGAGAGGTGAGGTAGAAATCTTGAAGGAAATGCCAAGAACACAGATTGTCTGGGAGGAATACGGATGAGAAGAAATTAATACCTTAAGGTCATTACAAGCTTCACCTCCTGTGGATTTGTAAGGACATTAAAAGATCTGTTTGGCTAATTGAGCTCCACCACTACCAAGCAGCGAGTAAGGTTAAAAAAAGAACACAACAGTGGTTGATAAAGGAAAGGAACAGTGAAAATGCTGGAATTCCTGGTCATAAAAAGCATTGATAAGCATATGACAGACATGATGGATGCAGTGTAGGCAGGGTAGAAGAATGAGGGAGTCCAGAGGTTCTGATGGAAAAGTCAAAGGGACCTTCACTCTTTGTAGCCAGAGTCCTTAGAGTGCAGACACAATGAATCAGAGCTAAGCTTAGATGGCATGGGATTCTGTTGCAGGCCTCTGATTCAATATAGCTCTGATTTCTGGGTAGTGATAAGGATTGAGATAGGAAATGTGTACTGCTTGAGGGTAAACTCTTCAGAGTCAAACCAATAAAGCTGAGAATAATCATGCTTGGATGATCAAAATTATACACCGAAGTCATTTGTGATTATGTCCAAGATAGAATTAATTGGTGTGCCTTTGGGGGAGTTCTTACAAAGAGAGCTAGCAAAGGATAAGAAATAAGTGAAGTTTTTATTCTGAGCTGTGGATAGCAGCCCTTGGCTGCAAGGAATTCATACCTTTGAGAGTATGTCATGCCTTTGTCTGTAGAAGAGACCTGAAACTTGCTTTCTGACCAACAGAATATATAAAAGTGATGGTACATTATCTCCTTGACTCTGTTAGGTGATGTGGATTAGACGAGGGATTCTAAAGATGTGTCTAAGTTAACCAGTTAACGTAAGAATTTAAAAGGGAACCTAAAATGTGTTGCTCCAACTTATTAGGTGGGCCATCAGAAGAAGACCTGGTTGTTGTCAGTCTTTTGCTCATGTGAAGATACTTGAGAAAAAGCACTTAAAAGAAAGTTATTAATTTGAGGTCATGTTTGTAGAGGCCTCAGTTCATCGAGGTAGGGAGGATGTAGGGGAGTAGAACGTTTCCCATCATGGAAGCACAACAGAAGAATGATTGTTCTTGAAGCCCTTCTCTTTTTTCTCCTTTATTCTACTTTCATCCCTAGTCTATGGAATGGTGCTTTGCACTTTCAGAATAAGTGTTTTCCTGCTTTACTTCATCTGCTCCAGAAATGACCTTATAGACCATATCCGGGGATGTCCTTTACATCTCCAGAGCACAGCACAATCTAATCAAGTTGACAAGATTAGCCATCAGAAAAAAAGTCATAAAATGTCCTTCTGTTGATCTATACATCCCCAAGAGCCATGTTGAATTATTAACTGAGAAGAAATGAATTTTGCAAACCACCATGTGGCATCAGAAAAGGATCCCATCAGACAGAGGTCTGATCTCCAAAATATACAAAGAACTCAAGAAATCGGGGCCATCAAAAGAATAAATAATCCAATAAAAAACGGAGTACAGACCTAGACAGAGAACTCTCAACAGAAAAATCTAAAATAGCTGAAAGAAACTTAAGGAAATGTTCAACATTTTTAGTCATCAGAGAAATGCAAATCAAAACAACTCTGAGATTCCATCTAACACTTGTAAGAATGATCAAGATCAAAAACACTGTTGACAAATTATGCTGGAGAGGTTGTGGGGGAAAAGGAAACACTATTGCATTGCTCGTGGAAATGCAAGCTCATACAGCTCCTTTGGATACCACTGTAGTGATTTCTCAGAAAATTAGGAAACAACCTTCCTCAAGACCCAGTAATACCACTCTGGGGTATATATCCAGAGGATGCTCAATTGTGCCACAAGGATGTGTGCTCAATTATGTTCATAGCAGCATTGTTTGTCATAGCCAAAACCTGTAAACAACCTAAATGCCCTTTAACCTAAGAATAGACAAGGAAAATGTGGTACATCTCCATAATGGAGTACTACACAACAGAAAAAAATAACATCTTAAATTTTGCAGGCAAAAACATCATTTTGAGTGAGGTAACCCAAACCCAGAAAGACAATTATCACATGTACTCACTCATAAGTGGTTTTTGAACGTAATGCAAAGAACACCAGACCACAAATCACAATCCCAGAGAACTTAGACAACAATGAAGACCCTAAGAGACACATACAAGGATCTATATGGGTACTAGAAAAAAGACAAGCTCTTTTGAGTAAATTGGGAGCATAGGGACCTTGGGAGAGAGTTTAACAGGAGGGGAGGGACAGGGAAGAGATCAGAGAAAAATGTAGAGCTCAATAAAAATCAATAAAAAGAAAGAAAAAAATTCCAAGCCAACATAAGAAGACACCATCTCTGGCTGATGTCTTGAGTGAAGCCTTGTGTGATCCTGAACAGGGCTCCAACTAGGCTGTGTCCAGGCTGATGACCCATGAAAACCATGAGGTAACAAGTGCAGACAGCTGTGCCACCATGGGAAACCAACAGAATTCATTGACTATCACCTTAGTTTAAAAAAACGAAAGGTTGTTGTAAATCTTGTACAGAATTCTACTTGCAAAGTTTTCCATTTTTTTTTCCATTCTGCTTTGAAGTTGTATTCACAGGCACACATATGAGATGGTTTCTAATTTAGGACTGTGGATTAGAATGAGAGCAGCAGGCTGTGAAGTAGATGAACATAGAACAATGGGATGGAACTCAGGCTAATTCTCATTACTCCTACTCCGCTTAGTCAACCTCTCTGCCTGGAACAGAAACAAAGGAAGCTGGTGTGTCCAGGCAGACGTGCTGGATATGCTGACAATCAACACCTTGGGCAGGAGGCTGGGCTAGAAAAGCATAAAAAATATAAAGAGCTTGAAGAAGCAGAGTATGAACGCAAATGAGCATGGGAGAATAGGAAATGGCAAGCTAAGGAGGGAGAATCAGCTCTCTGATTGTTATAGTCACAGTTTTTTGGAGTATTCACCTTCTTAAAACAACATCTCTTACAAACAAGTATAGGAGAGTGAATCCAACCAGCAAACAATGAGAGTGCAAAATCCTTTCATCTTGAATTCTGGCCCTGCAAGGAGCATTTAAACATTCCAAGACACGAAATACGTCTACATAAATGTCTCATCTATAATTTTTATCATATCTGTTGACTTAATTATAAATCAACAAGCACAACAAAAACTAATGAAACACGAAGAAAAAAACAGGAGACATGAAGAAAAGAAAACAAAATAATGCTATTCTGTAATGTGCAAATTGCTATCACTTCTACTTACATAAAACATTTAATACTTCCCTTCTCCTCTAAAAGTTAACTTCAGAACCAGAATTCAAAACTTCATGAACTTCCTAAGTATCTAAGGCTAAACTATGCATAATACTTTGGAACATTGTTAACGATTAGTTAAACACACCATAGAGCATTTTAAAGCGTGCCATGATTCAGTAAGCCACAGGAATGTGGTGGAGCTTCTGATTTATTATTTAGACTTGAGCTTCTGAAATAAAGGGATTTTTCAGTTACAGAGATCGTCTCTTTTCTTCTGGGGCTCATGGTTACAAGAAGAAAGAAGGTGGAACTGATTGCCAATGCAATGTCTTTATTAAAATTCCAAGTACCCAGGTGGCCCACTCAGCAAAGCAGGAATCCAGCAAATGGTCAATATGACATTTTACCATTATATTATAGCGTGAGGGTGATTTACATATATAAAGTGCATAATAAAAATACAACCAACTTATCCATTCAACAAATACTTTATGTATATATACACATATGTATATATGTATACATACCTTGAAACTTTCATTCAAAGTGATCTTGACATATTTTCTTTTCTCAAAGATCAATTCTTTACCTTCTCCACTTATAAATGCTACTTGACTGATTACGTCATAGTAACGGCTTTATCAGAAGGTTTTTACCCAGGTAAGGACTCATGTGAGGTAAGCAGAATTACTAGCAATATTTCAATATGATTTTAGAATTCGTTGTTACCAAAAGGAAAATGACTTGTCAGTAGCTCTACAACGACTGTCTTTGTCAAAAAAGAAAAATCAATCATTTCAGATTTTTCTGGGAGCTATTGTTTTCCATACCCTTAATCATCTCCTTCCGGTTTGGACTCCCTCCAATTTGCAGCCTCTATTTTGGCACGCCGAATTAAAACTGGTGCAATGTGTTCTGAAGGTCTTGGCTAGTTTTGAATAGCATAGTTTCTGGGTCTTATTAAAACCAGAGTCATTGACAGTGAGTCCTTTTAAGCCCAAGAGTAGCTCAAGTGCAGCTGGCTGAGCAATTTGAAAAGGAGATAAGGGACATGCTGGCCAGAAGAAGCTGCTGATGGTCCCTAGAACATCATTAACTCTCTCTACGCCTCCGACAGTGTTAGCTCCTAGGAAAAGCTCTTTAAGCAGAGTGTTTGTTTATTTATAGACTGTCCTTCAAGAAAGTGATGCGGGCTCTCAAAGGCCGCTCCTATCACCACATGATGAGCTGCAGGTTAGATGAGCCTATGGCACTTCTCATTCTGATATGAGCTCCAAAGAGTCACTGCAGACATGTGTACCTGCTTCCTCCAAACTGTAGATAAATCAAATAATGGGAATCTGACTTTAGAGCTGGCCTATAGTTTGGTTTTGCTCCTGGTAGATACAGTCATCAGCTGGAGTTTTCTCAAGCAGAGTAATGAAGCTGCACAGGAGTACAGCATTCCAGTCTAAGGGGAAAAATGATCCCAATCAGAGGGCTTTGCATTTATTTTCACTCCTCTCTAATGGTCTTCTGCATGCATTGCATATTGTGCTGGTTAGAAACAAAACACAACCCAAGTTGTTTATATTCCTTTAAGATTCCATTGTGGAGGTGCAAAGAATCCTTGATTGAAGTATTGCTTGAGTGTTAGAGTTTCCCAAGGATGATTACAGATGGGATTTGTAGCTGAGCCATTTCCCCCAAACAAGTTCTCAGCTGCAGGCCACTCAAGTGCAGTTAATTCATTAGAACAAGAACTTGAGTTAAATACATTAGCAATGAACTGCTCATCTGTAATAAGGTTGACACTTGCTGGTTATTCTTGCATAGTTATTATTCAATATATACTCCAGAGTGCTGGCTGCAGGAAAGGGAAACAAAGAGGAAGGCAGTTCATCTGTTAGTGTCTGGACTGGAGAATATTCTTCCCATGGCACTGGCCTTATGTTAATATCTCACTGTTGTTGCCTTTGAGGCAAGCCATCGTTAGAATACACTGAGCATATTTGAATACCTCCAGCTCATTCTGAGAATAGTGGAGATCTAGAAGAACCTCAGTAGAGAAAATGTGTCTGCCAGCTTATGTGTAACCAAGTCTGTAGTGCATTTTCATGATTAATGGTTGGTATTGATAGAGCTATCCCACAGCAAGGGGGG
>NC_022032.1:5500499-5508740 GCF_000317375.1 Microtus ochrogaster
CCTCTGCATCAGCTCCTGCCTCTCACTTTCTGCCTCAGCTTCCATCAGTGGACTATGACCCAGGGAATGTAAACCTTTCCTCCCCACATAGTTTCGGGTTAGTGTTTTATTTACAGCAATCAAAATCAAACTAAAACATTGGACCTGAGAAGCTAGGAATGATTTTCTGCTCAGTCCTCTATGTGAAGACAAGACTGCTGTATCCTGACTAGTTAGAACTTTCCAGTAGAGTGAAACAACTCTCATTTTTGTGCACTGGAAAATGCTGCTGTAGTGGATGCAGGTTCAGAGATAAAGCTTGACTTTGGATCGCAGTTCTGAAAATTGCTAGTTATGTGACCTTGGGCCAGTCCAAGATCATTTGGGAATTAAATTTCTTCATGTTTCAAATTGGGGACCTTAAGTCTTAAAATAAGTATTGGTTAGCTTGGTGAATGAACGTGTCCAGTCCATTTTGATAATATGAGTTAAAGATAGATCTTCCTCCAATAAGTAGCCAGAGTGTTACTGAAGATAATCTCTAATTTATGACAGTTTAACTTAATGGTTGTCTTTCCTAGAAACTGGCATGAGACTAATATGCATTGGGTAGTTACTTTTTTTCACACTAGTAACACACAGTGCCCAGCTGTGGCTAGTGTAGAAGTCTTCTAAGGATCCTTAAGGCAGGCAGAGCCGAGTTATGATGTTATTGAGGTAGGTAGAGACAAAGCAAATTTGACAAATGGTATTTTCAATTTACAGAACATATGTAAGAACATAATTCCATCGCAGATTTGGGGTCCTCTGTATTAGGAGCTTGAGGTAGATAATGTTGCCCCAGTATGAGTCAGATTTTTAGATTGTGAGGGAACACACGAGAAAGCAGTTAGACATGGTGAGTTCAGTGACCATTCTCAAGTAAGAACCAACATTCTTGTGCTTGGATTATTCATCTAGAACAACGGAATGCCCAGGTCAACAGTGGTAGCAAAATTGAGACAAAAGAGGGAAATGGGTCTCATGAGTGGTGTCAGCAAGTGTCATGAGGCACTGAGCAGCCCTGCTCCCCACGGACTTCTGCTTTTCATTCAAGTTGCCGAGCGCTGTGCTGTGTAACGTTTTTAAGGTGTTTTTTTTTCTCCTAAATCTAACATTGTCTTCTTTCTCTCTATTTTAGAATTGAGTTATGTCATTATATCTGTCTTAGAATGTATTGCCGTAGCCCAATGTAAACCATCAACAGGGTTATAATCTAAGGCTCGCACGTCTCTTGGGTCACCTTTTGAATTGTTTGTAGTTGATTTCATTCCCTAGTATAACTTTTGGTGGCTAGAACAGGCACATCAAAGGGCCTAAAATGCAGCATCATCTGTAGAGAATCACTTTGATCTGTTTCACTTGGGAAAATGAAAAGCATCATCAGTTTGCTTCTGCTGCTTCTGAAGTGTATTAAAGATATTCACGAACTTTTGCATGCCTATGGGCCTACTGTACTGCCCTTCAGTACAGTTTCTATTAAGGAAGTACATTTTATATCACTATTAACAGTTTTATGAAATGCTAAACTTCATCTATGTTTCAAAGAAGTCATTGAATAAGGTATTTTACATCCCAGCAGCCAGTTTATTAAGTTCTTAAGTTTTAAGATTCTGTCCTCACCATTGTGGTTGCATTGCATGGACATTCCGTCCTTAAGATGGGCTGCTAAGAAGACACAGTGTGTAAGCACCTCATCCCTGGTGGTAGGAAATCAGGGCAGACAGGAGCCATAATGCCTCAGGGTGTGTTATCTCAAATCGCCTACCAGGTTTTCCTTTTGGACCCAGTATTACCATCCTACAAAGGTGTTGAAACCTAAAGCAGGCAATAAGAGTGACAGCCTCAGAAAACTACTGAAACTAAATCTGTAAATATTTATTTTCTGTAAACATGGAGGAGCAAAACTAAAGGTTTCCTATGGTTTACACACACGCATACAGAGAGAGAGAGTAAGAGAGATTTACATAAACATGTACACAAACATACACACAAAAATATATAATTAACATACATTTATGTATATTAATTCTGCATTTCTTTCCATATATATGGAAAGAAAGAGAGAGAGTCCCCTAGACATGGCCAATGAAAATGCATATTACCTGAACAACACGGGTATAAGGACAATACCAGTTAGCGTATCAGCAGGGACAGAGGAAATTCTACAAGTTTTACCAAAACAAAGAACTATGAGTCGATGGCTCTTAATAGATGGATCATAAAAGTAAGGGCTAAGTGGAAGCACAGAGACAGTTCTGTGCTTGTACCTGCCACCCATGCCCATGTGTCTGCTACTAACCTCCTGACCCACGGAACAGAACTTCGGACCAGGATTCCAGGTGCAGTACTGTAGGTGATGAGCCCGGTTTGGGGTCATGAATTGACGAGTAACCTTACATATGCAGTTGTTTGAACAAGAATGGCTATCATAAGTTCATATATTTGAATGCTTGACTCCCAGTTGGTGAACTGCTTATAATGGATTAGGATGTATGACTTCAATGAAGGAAGTGTGTCTCTAGGTGTGTGCTCTGAGATTTAAAAAACTCTTGCCTAAGCAAATCGCACCCTCCCTCTGCTTGCTGCCGGTGGATAAGATGTAATCTTCCAGCTACTGTTCTAGTACCATGCTTTTCTGCATGCCTGCCTGCCTGCTTACTGCCATGCTCCCTGCCATGATGTTCAAGGACTCAGCCTCTGAAACTATAATCAAGTTCCCAATTAAATTTTTTTTCTCTAATAAGCTGCCTTGGTCATGGTGTCTCTTCACAGCAACAGAAAAGTAACTAGGAAACACCCTGAAAATTTGTGTCATAAGCAATAAATACTCATTAACTTGTGATTTTCAGTGTTTCCTACAATGATCCCAACACTGTTAGATGAGATTTGGACAATATGAAGTCTACATCAGTTATGAATAATTTGCTTCCAGACTCAGTGGTATCTGGCTGGAGGCCCCAAATTCTCCCTGCACATGTCTCTCTACTGAGTTTCTTAAATGTCCTTGTGGTATGGCATTTGGCTTTCCTGGGGTAAAAAGTCCCTGTGACAGAGGAACTAACTTATGGTGTCTTTCTTGTCCTCATGCCAGAAGCCACCACTAACATATTCTGTTCATCAGGTTCATCAGAAATGAGTCTTCTATTCAAGTCCATACTCAAGGTAAATAAAATTAAGTTACTTCCCGAAGAAGGAGGTATCAAAGATTTTATAAACCACAATTTTTCAAAAGTCAAAATTCCCCTATAATCTTCCCACATGCAAAATATATTCAACACCCCATCCTTGGGAACCTCAGTGCAATATCAACATGAAATCCAACATGCAGTCTTACAAATGAGATTGAGGGATGAAGGATCTCAGGTGTATCTCATTAAGTATAAACCCTTAAGAATTGTTCTTCTTGACCTGAAGACCTGATATTAGGAAGAAAAGTCCTTTATTTCCCCATACCCTTTGTTCAGTGCTGGAAGAGGTTACACTGTAGACATGGCTCTTCAAATGAATGAAAATGATAGACACATAAGAGTTGATAGTTTATAGCAGTTCTAAAAGCCTCACATAGGGCACTCTTCAGAGTCTAAGAACAGCCTTCTAACACTACTACTTTCTTGTTTTGTTTCTGTCTTCTCTTACTCATCCTTTTCATCCTTTTCATGGAGGTAACATCGTGTATTAGTTACTTTGCTTTATTGTGGTCAAACACCATAGCCAACACAACTTATAAGGAAAAAGGTTTGTTTCGGCTTATGGTTTCAGAGCGATAACAGTTCATCATGGCAGAAGTCATGGCAGCAAGAGGCAGGCAGAGGGGCCAGAGTAGAGAGCTGAAAGCTACATCTTCAAATGCAAGGAATCAGAGAGAGTGATGCGGAAGTGGAATGAAGCGTCAAACCCTGTTGCAGGGTCATATTTCCTCCAGCAAAGCCACATCTCCTAAACTTCTCCAAACAGTACCACTGAGAACCAAGACATCAAATAATCTGGCATGTGGGAGACATTTCTCGTTCTAACCATCACATGTGTATTTGTAACTGAGTGATTTCTTGAGTCTACCAGGATATGATCCCCAAAGACCTCAGGTTATTTAGTATTGTTTGTGTCCTTTTCAGTTTTCATTGACTGTAATTTTGCTGAAGACATTTCTTTTAAAAATTTTTGAGGGTCTTCTGCTCATAGTATAATATTAAAACTCGATCTATTAGATAAACTTATATGGACAAATATCAGGACCCAACCCACTTGGTAATTTATATCTACAAATCAAGCTAAGCTTGAGTCCTGGACTCGTGCTGATTGGCTTCTTCAAGCTGCACGGAAGCTCTGTTGTTTGAGCGAGGGGAGTGATGGGAGATACAGAGCTTTCGAAAGTCCGCTTTGTTTCTCAATACTGTGGCTGCTCGAGGTTTCAATGATGAAGTTTATGTCTGTGGGTCAGTGAAAACCTAAACTTAGTATTTTCTTAGAAACCATTTGCTAACCATTCGGCTACCTGGAGAGGCGATGGATGTTTCTGTCCAGTTTCCAACTGCATATCCCTCCCTTTCCTTTGAGATCAACATGTGATCTCACGTGTGTTGACTGTCTGTCAACAGTACATCTGACTATCTCCCCCCTCTCCAGCTTCTGCACATTATTTCACCCCCCAAACTAGTCAGCATTTATAGGCATTGCTCCAATAGTGTCTCACTTCCAGATACCAAAATCTGAGTTAGCGATCTCTTTCTGTATATCAAGCTCTCCAAATTCTTGGTGTTTTAAAACAGTAACAATTTATTCTGGTCATAAATTCAGCTTATTTTATCCAGGTGAATCTTGCTGTCAGGTCCTGGGATAGGGCATTATTTTGTGATGCCACAGTTAATAAAACTCACTTTTGTTTTTGTCACACTAGAAGCCATCGGCTATCAGTAGCTCCTCAGCCAGGGATAGGGACTGGCTTGATATTATCCAGGACTTGTGCACAGAACCGCAGCTGCTGTGAGTTCGTGAGGGCAGCATTCCTCTCATGTCTGGGAGACATTGCCACTCTGGGCCTGCTCAACCTCTGCCTCTTATAATCATTCGTCCCCTCTACCACAATGGTTCCTGAGCCTTGGGGAGGGCGGTTTATAATATTAACGTACCATTTGTCGCTGATCTTTCCACTGGCACTTACTCTGCCCTTTGAGCAGTCGTGAATTTCTGCATTAACCACCATCCACTGCTTCTCCGATGAAGTCTCAGAGATTCACCAATCTGTGGTTACAGATTGCATTTAGAAACGCAATAGCAATAGATTTACCCTAGGGACCTATGAGCTTCTCAACCATGGGTTCTATGACACTAGACATGTATTTCCTCCTGTGAAGCAGGCTTGAAATCCAATCAGAGAGTGGCTGGTTAGCCCATAATATTTGTATTTGTGTTAGAATTATGGCCTATCTTGCCATATTAGTAGTTATTGTAGTTCATAGGCTTCATAGATGGTAAGAGTGTGGATAACATTTTACACTCACTCCTGTATAGAATAAGCATAGCATTCCAGCATGGGGAAAGATTTGCAGTCAGTACTAATTTGATTTCCCCATATTCTTTAACCAATGTGTGTGGTGTGGAATCTCCAGCAAAGGCTCTTACCATCAAGCTCAGGCTATGCAGAAGAGAGAACAATAAAGGATGAACTAAGGGGAGAAACAAAGCCAAGCTGCAAAGAGCCATGACATTCTGCTGGTCAACTAAGAGAACTGAAAATAGCTTGTATTGTTTCAGGGATCTCTGGGTCATCCCTAACCAAAAGCTTAATCAAGGTATCCCATACCTGATACTGACCTCTTGTTTGCCTTCCTGCATTTTCTGAGAAGAGCATGTAGAACTCTGAAGTGTAATTCTAATTAAAGTTTCTGTGTGGCCTTTTCAAACATTCCCTAGAGTTTATAAAACCTCAAGTCTCAGAAAAGTTTCAGTTTCATCTGAAATGTAAGTTTAAATTCATTGGCCACTTTTCTACAAGCTCAACAACTAACACTGAGGTCTGAGAACTACCACTTTCTGTCCCCTGACATGGCTGCAGCTTTCCACCTGCCCACCTGTGCTTCTCTCCTACGTTAGCCCCCCCCATGAAGTCTATTCTCAGTACAGAATGCACTGTGTTCCTGTTTCCTATGCGCGAGTGTATCCCATTTTTCAGTTTTGTCTACTTTTGTTTTATTCATGGGAAAAGTCTGTATCTGTCAACGACTCAGATGGTTCTGTGTAGTCTGATTTTATCTCTTCTATGATCTCATCCTTTACAGTTCTCTATTCTATGCAGTATGTTCCAGATCCAGATGCATTTTCTGCAGCTCTTACACACACACACACACACACACACACACCACATATGCATACACACATGCGCTCACAGGCACACGCACAGGCACAGAGGCTCATGCACCAAACATGTCCTCAGTACCTCACCTTGCCAACAAATACTCTATTCTTAGATCCCCGTGTGAGTTTTTTCTCTTTTCAGTGTTACATTCCCATTGCTACTTAATTTACCTTATCGGTCTCACCCATAGCCTTAAATCGTCTTTCTTGCACTTTTTCTCCATAGTTACTACAATATCATCTAACAAGCTATCCATTCCATTTATTTCAATAGGATGCAATGTCCAGAGACTTTTCATCATCATGTCTAATCCTCCATTGTTAGTACCCAGCACCACCACTAACACAGCAGGAATCCAATAAACAGCCTTTCGCATCTTCCCCTTTATCTTTCTGGAATGCTTTCTCCTCTCTCTCCCCAGACTGTATGAATCTTGCACGAACTGTCTTACCTTCACTAATCAAGACTTGGCTACTCAGAATCCCCTTTTTACCAACTCAGCCTTGTGCTAATGAGTTCCCTCCTCTCCTGGTTTTAGCCCAGGTGCTATTGCTATACTGGGATCTGTGTTCTGTTACCCTCAATCTCCTTCAGGTGCTCATGCTTTGCTATTTTTTTTAAAAAAAGCCTTCCAAAACTGTATTAACTTTCTTTTCTCTGAACTATGCTTTTGACCCTCTGCACTTCCACAACATGGAGTTTCCAGACTGTTAATTATGAACAACCATTAACCCATGAAAATAAACTTCCCAGCCCTACACATCTGACAAAAGATTCTACTTCAGAGAAACACAATGTTTTTGTAAAAGGAATATGATTGCTTTCGATTTATACAGTAATAAGTTCTGGAAGAAACAGCTGAGCTACATAAGGAACTCTGTTCTGATACTCACACAGTTATTATATTCTGTTTAGAAAATGAAATCCACTTTTCCACATGGGAAGGGAATCCTAAGATGTTAAAAAAATTTTAAAAAGCTCCACTGAGACCTAGCAACTTGCCATGATACTCTAAATTATTTCAGAACATAGAAGGCATTATAAAACACTGCCATTTATCTGCTTCTGCAAGTGTCTCTCAAAGCATTTGTCAATTAGCTCATTTCTGAGACTTTTTTCATATCCCTAAAGGTAAGAAAATAATGCTTTTATCTACAAGCTGGATATAAGACAATATCAAAATCAGTCATGTCAACTAAATATGACCATAAGAACAGTTCTATATCTTCTGATATTTTGAAATGTTTGTGATTTCATCAAGTTATTATATAAAGAATTATGCACATAGATTTAGTACTTATGCAAATTTAACTTAATCCTCTCCATTTTTTTCTGAATTAATCCATTTAACATTATGTGACTCATATTTTCCTTAAGGGTGACATAGATTGTAGCTGCCGCAATTAGCTCACCCATGTCTCTGTCCTCTCATTTTTAAGACATGCCATTTATGTCTTTTGGGTTCAAATCCGTCTTCTTATGTTGTTAACAGCATACTTGTGTACACAAATTCTAAACACAGAGTCAAAGTGTCTGCGTTCACAACAATAATTTTCTTCTTAGAACAAGAAAATTAGTATTTAAACAAAGCAAAATATTCCTCTCGAATATAGTCACATTGAATTAACACTACCATCATATAGCATCCAAATCGAAAAGGAAATTTATGAATAAACTCAAATAGAACTTTATTTGTGAATTCTGTTCCCTAGGAAAATATTGCTTACATGATTCTTTATTTAAAATCTTTGTTTATTTTCTATTTTAAACACTTTCAAGTACAATATAAAAGATATCTCTCATTTAAGTCATACTAACCTTTCCTCTTAATTTTGGTATTTATTGGTTCCGTTTTTTTTTTTTTTTTT
>NC_022032.1:5508840-5525343 GCF_000317375.1 Microtus ochrogaster
CCTGGCTCTGCCTCCCGAGTGCTGGGATTAAAGGCATGCGCCACCATCGCCCGGCTTGGTTCCGTTTTGGTTCTCAAACTTCCTAACATTGTGACTGTTTAGGACAGTTCCTCATGTCACAGTGACCCCCAACCATAAAATTATTCTCATGGCTACTCCATAACTGTAATTTGCTACTGTTAGGAATTATAATGTAAATATCTGATATGCAAGCTAGCTGATAATATTTTCCACAGGTTGAGAACCACTGTCCTAAAGGCCCTTGATAAGCCATACTATTCATCTCCTGGACTAGAAAATCCACACCATATGTATGCATATGGTCTCAGACCAGTTGGGCTTCAATAGCAGTCTGACCCGTATGTCTATGACATTACTTTCTTGTGTACTCCTCACCAACAGATCCCTTGGTGGAAAGGACTCCATTCTTGCTGCTGTAACCCATTATTGAAAGTTTAGCACCTTAATGTATTGTAGATCTGTGAGTCGAGAGTCTGAATGAATCTGAAGGATCCCAGATGACAGTTTGCCAGTGTAGCATTTCTTCTGAAGACTATGGGAGAATTGTTCCTTGCCTTTACAGCTTCTAGATGCTTCCCCACCTGTGTTCCTTGACCTGGCTCCTTCTAGTAATGATATCACTGATGTCTCTTTCAGGATTCTGCTACCGCTGAGCCAACTTAGGCTGCTCAGGCTAATGTGCTCATTTGACCATTTCCAACTCCGTCACATTCATAGAGTTCCTCTGGCCATCTAAAAAAGCATGTATATGCACAGATTTGAAACACTGGGGTAAAGGCATTATTCTTCCTACCACTGGTAATGTTCTCAGGTAAGAGGGAATGGGAGAGAACAATGAAGGACTTTTTTTAAAAAAGTAGTATTGCACTGTACTTTAGCTCTTGGACTCTGGTACCAGGTTACTGAATGTCAAATCCAAATTGCACTAGTTAATAGCTATAGAATACTTAACAAATTATTCAAACTCTGCTCCTCGTCGTTTTTCAACCTGTAAAAACAGAAAGATTAGCAACTCATTCTTAGTATTACTTATTAAATGCATGCATGTGAAGGCCCCTAGAATGATTCCTGTATTTACTGTTATTTACAGTCCTCATTGTCTGAGGAGGATTAATTCAATCCAGACTTGCTTTACTGATAAACATAATAGTTTGCACAAGTAGCACAATTCAAAACTCATCACATTCAGATTTTTCTGTATCATTGAACCAGCATCTAGTAAAACTGTCTTCTCTGGCTTCAGAATGTAAACCCATCTCTTTTCTTAATGGTGAGAATAATTAATTATCTTGACAATATTCTAAACAGCTAACAGCGTTCTTGTTTTAGTGACAGGAATCCTGTGAACAGTTTTGTCCTTCTCTGAGCATGTTATAGCTTGATAGGTTCAGAAAATATTCTGTAAAAGACAAATGTTTTGACAAGGTCACAAAGTTTAAGGACTCTTAGATACCAAACACACGAGAGGGAATATTTGTCCTGGGCTTCAGGTCCAGGTAAACATGTATGCCACTATTTAAATGATAGCATAACTTTAAGTCTCTAACGTCAATGTACTCTAAATTTGCACTTACTGACAGGTTCAGTGTTACTAATGGGTTGATTTATTCCCCATGCAAGCTCTTCATTTCCTTATCAGATGACCGTTAGAATGATTGTGTTAAATGAAACCTCCAAGAACCCAAGACCTGATGGTTTTGATTATGAGAAAGATTTTTGCTGTGTCCCGATTTTAAAATATGCTTATAAATCGTCCCAATCCAGGATCAGAATTATACAAGTATGTGTTTATCATCTATGACTATGATCACTCTG
This sequence comes from Microtus ochrogaster, assembly GCF_000317375.1. Taxonomy (NCBI): domain Eukaryota; kingdom Metazoa; phylum Chordata; class Mammalia; order Rodentia; family Cricetidae; genus Microtus; species Microtus ochrogaster. Next base: position 5,510,677 of record NC_022032.1, read on the forward strand.
CCTCCCCCTAGCCCATAGTGAATTTTGTCAAAAAAAAAATTAGCTGATATGACAAACACCAGTGCCAAGAAAAACCTATGCTATTTGAAGACTCCCTCAGTCAAGGTCATGTTTCTGTGTCTTTCTGGTGAAATTAAGATTTGCTGCTAAAAGCTAATACCTCCCTCTTTCATCAACTTAAAAAAAAGAATATAGTTATGAAGTTGAAGAACTAAAAAGAAACACTGAGACGATTTGAGCGAAAGTTTTCATTTTTAATGCTGTCTAATAAACCAAATGGGACATTTTAAATAAGCAAATGTAATAAATTCATGTAATGTAATTAGTTCATGTAATTAACGTAATTTTAGGATCCTAAAAATAATTCACCAAGCTTTGTTTGCTTGCTTGTTTTGTTGTAGACCCAGAATATTTCATTGGAAATTGAACACAATTTCAACTACTCTAAACTCTTTGCTTTCAATGTTAGAGTCTTCATGAAAATGTGAACAAATGTTTGTCATCAGGCAGGCCTTGATGGCTACTGCATCCTTCCTTCAAATCATTTGCCAACATAGGTGGATGACCTTGGGATCTTAGCATGGTTTCAATGGCTATTCTACGGGAAGAGTGTGCATGGCACTGCTTATTACATCGTCAAGCTTCAACTTGGCAATTTTCTCCACTGAATGACATATTTTTTTTCAAACATCAGTTTTGAAAGAAAATAAAATGAATGCTCTTCCTATAACTCTCTCTACTATTGTGTTCCTGTGAGGCGCTGGATAAACCATTGCAATATTGTATTTGCCTCCATCCTATATAAAAAGAGGACAATAACACAGACAAAAATAGTCATTGCAAAATAATGGTAAGCCTTGCCTGCAACTGTTAATTGTCAGAATGTTAGCTCTAATTACCGGTTAGGAAGATCTGCTTTGGGATGGCATTCCTGCGTGCTTCCCACTGTCTGATGACTTCTTGCTGACTGTACACTTGTCTAGTCCTTCAACAAGTGACCAACTATGAAGCAAATACTCTTTTATATTTTTCTGTACCTCTGTGTTGCAAGGCTTCGAAAGTTTGGGCTATTTTTATATTTCTTCTTAAACATATGAGGCGCTCTAAACTTAGTACTGCTGAGTGCCTACTTTGGCATAAGGGATTTCAGAGACTGTCACATCGTTCTCAACTAATGCTATGAAGAAGATGCTACCTCACTATTTCAATGATTACCAGGGTCCAGCAATATTAAGGAAGTTATCTAAAGTAATTCAATGGAAGTGTCTGTGTTAGGACTTGAACATAGCATGCCACTAAGTTCCTCAGAATGTTTGGAAGACTAGAGTTTCAGTCCAGGATAAGGACTCTGAGAGAGACAGCACTTTAAGTCATATTTGGCCTCATTTTTATAGATAGAGGTTAATATCATGATGCTTCTGAAAGAATCCATGGCTTTATTACTAATGAAAAACAAACAAACGAACAAACAAATAAGGCTAGTGTCTGTACCTCATTCTCATTCAAGATGTGGTCAAACAGATTATCACTGTTTACTTTTTTAAAAAGCATCCACGGAATAAATTGCAAAAGTCACAGAAAACAGTCACTATGCATGATCTCATCCGGTGCTTTAGAAGAAGGCAGCTTAAAAGGAGAAAACCAATCCTACAATGTGATTTTTACCAGCCAGAATCAATAATAAGAGACTGTGCTCAGAATCCAGTGTCCTAATTACTTTCTTAAACCCCTAGCAGAAAAGGGAAACTAAGAGAGTGACATTTGAGACTGGAGAGATGGCTGGGCCATTAAGAGGTCTGAGATCGGTTGTTTCCCTGATTCCAGTGTTAGCAGTCACAGAGTAACTTCATCTATTCAAGTGTTAGCATGGAAACTTCCATCAGGAGCAACGTGAGCATCTGTGAACTGCATTAAGACAGCTTTTTTTTTTGCCATCTAAGACAACAAAAACCAAAAACTTGCATGTGGGCAAGACCTGCAGTCACTTTCTCCAATTTCCTCCTGCTTCTTTGGTCATGACTTACCCTTTTCTGCTGGTCCCCCTGTCTTCATCATCCTTCATGTTATTATTATGCCCAGGCATGGCTGCCTTCTAATATGAGTGAAGCCCTTAGATACACTTTCCCAGATCATGGTTATAATGACCGCTGGAACATTGGTAACTCCCAAACTACTCTCTCCACACACATACTGGTCTCTGAACCACTCACCATATTCCCTCGCATTGACTTTGGTTATGCCATTCTTAAGGAATCTTAACTGAAATTCCTAATCTCCTCCTAGTCTACATGTTCTGTGTCACCATGTACCCCACCACCCATACTCAATGTACTGAGATGTTCAACCATCACTGATGGATACCTACAACTGTAGAGGGCTCCTTTATCCTTCCCTTTCTCTTACAGCACACAGTCGATCCCATGCAAATACACATTGGCGCATCTTCAACGTGTATCCAGAATCTATTCCTTTCTTCCTCTGCTATTATCTAATCACCATACTGTTGACCAGGAACACTTCCCGAGATTAATCTAAGGACTTCCTAAACCCCAATGCTTCTGTCCTGAATCCGCCAGTGTCTATCATCAAGAAAGTAGCCAGATCATCCTGTTAAAGTATAACTCAGGTAAGATCACAACTGCTCCAAATCATTCAGTCCTTTCATATCTCGAGGCAAAAGAACAGGCTACAGCTGGTGTGCCTCACCTCTCCCTGTTAATTTTAAACTCACCTGATCCCACACTTCTCATCACTGCTCTCTGGCCACAGGAGTTTTCTCGGTAAGCTTAAACATTCTAGGCACCAGTCTCTTTATGGCCCTGCCTGAAATATTCCTCCCAGTGTCACACAGCACACCTCTTCATTTCTTCTTGGTCTTTGTATTCTGTTCAATGTAAGTGTGGTTTTCCGGGCATCGTCTATAAATGTGTGACCTCTGTATGTGCGTGCACACACATACTCAACACACATACACACTGTGCTGTGCCCTCTGTGTGGTAAAAATATTCTCCATTCTGCTGGTCCCCTGAACTGGTTTCTCTCTACCCACCCGGTCCTACTCACTAGCTTCTGCAGCCACTTATGAAGCTTAATATTAATTACATACTCTTTGGCCTATTCGCTCAGGCTTTTGATTAACTAGTTCTTACATATTGAATTAACCCATTTCTAATATTTTATGTTTTACCATGGGGCTCATAGTTTACCAGTAAGGTTCTGGTGTCTTTCTCTTTCGGCAGCTACACAGTGTCTGCCAGACTCTGCCCTCCTATCTGCATTCAGCTGTGTTCTTGCCTACTTATATTCTGCCATGCCATAGGTCAAAGAAGCTTCTTTATTAACCAATGGTAATGAAATATATTCATAACATACAGCAGGGAATCACACCTGCCTGCTTTATTTCTCCCATAGTGCACCTAGGGCACACCTGCACTTTATTTCTCTCCACCCGGCACATGGAGAACCCTTAGCTGATTTTGCATATGGTTTTCTCCTCCCATGAGTGTGTGCATGCTCCAGTGGACACAGAGGTTTTCATTGTTCATTCGCTTTTATATATCAGCAATCAGCACAGTGCCCTGAACATCATCTTAATTAGATTATTAAATCTTAATTAGATTATTAGATATTGGTTATAGGATGTCTATTTTCAAACATGGCTGATGAGATCTATAAATTTTCTATTTGGCTAGGTCTTGAGTATTTGTGTTGACCAGGATTTTTTCCCACTGAACACTTGACACATGTTTTTAATTATCTATTCTATACTATGTACTGCAAGATATCATGGATATTTGTAAATATAAGGCCACGTTCTTTTATTTTCTTATAAAAGGCCTAGAGAAACAGACATTAATGATTGAAGCCACAGAAATTATTGTACAAATGTGACCTATGTGTACTGTAGAAGCAATAATAGATTTTACAGAATGCTAAAATCACCTAAAATATTCTGAAATGCTTCATATGTTCCTAACATTTAAAAAAAAAGTATCTTAACTGAGACCAAAAGGATGACTACCGAAGTCATTTCAAATGTAAGAAATAGGAAGTATGCAGAGTCTTATGGGAAGGAAGCAATGCAACAAGACAGAGATCCCTGTGGCTCAAGGGGCACATAGAATCTGGGAGGCAAAAATACTACAGTAAAAGGCCAGAAGCCTTACAAACATTTTAAGGACTTGGTCTTCATCCTAAGGATGGGGTACTCTCATTACTTGAGCAGGAAGAAGAACTATCAGTTAATATTCTGAGGAAGTGGATTCAGAATACAGTATGACAAGGGAAACCTGACTGTATGTGGGAACATTATTATAAGTTCATGGGAACTTAATCATATAGTTACATACAGTTAATATGTTTCCATATGGGGATAACTTATGGAAGTTCTCAGGAAAAACAAAATTGAAATCCCATGGGATAAAATGAACTCAGTCAAGCAATAAAAGTCCCACAGTCCACTAGCAAGCAGCACAGAAATGTCTGGCATCAGGATGCCACCGATAAGTGACAGCAGGGACACGCTGTCTTGACTCGGGATCTAGTATGGGAGCCATGAAAGGAAGGGGCCAAGTTTAACCAGCTGACTTGCATATAGCAAATCACATTGAAAGCGCTCTTCTGGCCATCAGAATGATTTCTCCCTACCAATAAAAAACATAAACAGACAGATTTGTGAAAAATTCTCCATGTGCTTTTCCCAAATCTGAGTACTGTGTCCTTTAAGTAAAATTGTGAGTGACACATGGCCATGAACAGGACTAGTAACCTTGCTAGGAGATGCAAGTCCTTCTATTCAAATACTTTTTAATAAAGTATTTACCTTCATCTTGCACTGTGTGAATATTTGCTATGGGTTGCAATAAACAGAAGATGTGCAAAGACTAGAGCTGAGGGATATGGGCACTTTGGCAACAGGAAGCCAAAAGCCATAGAGAAACAGAATTCATGAAAACAGCATGGATTTCATTGGAAAACCACCATCAGAAAAATCGGGTAGACTCCTACCATTAGCAAAAACAATAAATAAATTGAATTTATATGAAGCATATTACACCTTAGTTGCAGCTTTGAAATAATTCTGGGCAATTTGTTAGAAATTTGAATATTGAGGGGCAATGGAAGAAATGTTTCTGCCTCTGCAAGATTTGCCCTAAAAGAGATGCCAAAACTAATGGATGTCTAAGTGGGGCTTTAGCTTTTAAAATGTTGGCTTTGTAGATAGCTTTTCATTGTTAAATGGTTGATTTTCATATTTCAAGTTTTATATTTATTTCTTTTTATGTATGTGTACCTGTGTATACATGTCTTATGAGTTCAGCTACCCACAGAAGAGGTTAGTGGATCTTTTGGAGCTGGAGTTACAGTTGTTTGGGAGCCTCCCAGTATGGGTGCCAGGAACCAAACTCTCGAAAACCTGCAAGGACTCTTAACCACAGAGTCACAGCTCCGGCCACAGATTTTAATTTTTTAAAGGCTCCTTCTTTGGCCGTTGTTTTGTGTTCTGGGTGTCTGTTTTCACTCTTCTCTATTGACGCATGCCTTTACCAGACAGCAATCACTTTTTTATCAGCTAAAATTTAAAATCTTGTCACCATTAATTATCTTAATTTTACAGAACACTTATAAACTTAATATTTTTCATCTCAGAAAATTATACACTACATAAGGCGGTGACAATTCATTAAATATATAAATATTATTAAAATGTCAGTGCCCTTCATGAAGTACATAAATAGAAGATTATAAAGGACAAGAGGTTTTCAGGATTTCTAAAGAAGTAGCAAGTATTCAGATTTCTTTTTTCAAATCCAGAAGATTACTGCCTAACTTGGAAACACTGGCAGAAGAATGGGAACTTAGAGATAGTAACTTAGTTCCAAAAGATACTGAAATACAAAAAATATGTAGAAAATGAGCCATGGGAACTGCAGATAGTTTGAGACCAGCACAGAGAAGAACGGCATGAACAGACCCTGAGTTTCTGAGTTTTTAGGAGGTGAGTGCAAGTTATTTAGAAGGAGGCCACTGAAAAATTCCAAGGTTTATAGAACAATCTTGTAGGAAGAAAGCCAGGTATAGTATAGATCACTGTTGCCAGAACCCAGGAAAGAAGGAAGGGCTCAGGTGTGTGCATGCTGAGCTACTTAAATACCCATGGAAGGTGGTAAGCAAGACGCTGGCTCTGAAAAGGAAGGAGCTCAGAGGGATATGGGCCCAAGAAACAGTGTAAGAGTCAGCAACACTCTGGAGTGCTTATCTGAATCATGTCTGTGGAAGAAGCTACAAATGTAGATATCCACAGGCAGCCTAATAGGTAACATTTCTTCCTGCCACACAGCTGTGCACACATATTATAGTCCATCATGAGTGTCCAGACAACTGATATTACAACTATTAAGAGAAATGGGAAGACTGTCAAATCCTCTTTGGTGTCTTAGAAATATTAAGGATGACAGGAAACCAATTGGAATTTTCTGTCTGTCAAATTTTATTCAAAAGGCCACATGCTCAGTGAAGCCCTTGACATTGCGGTGGTCTCCCAGCCTTTTGAATTTAATAATACTATATTTTGCTAGTTTCATAATGTTTCATGCAGTGCTCCATTACTCCTACTATATGTGTATTTTCTTCCTCCTACTAAACGATAAGCATCTTAAGTAGGGATCTGTACTTTGGTCTTTATTATAGCTATCATAACACCTGCTGCCATTCCTTCTACCTTTTCTACCTTGTATAAAAATGTCTGTTGTATACTCATAAATTCTCAAATAAACAATAAACTAAGCAGATAGTGTGCGCCTTGTTGCTATTTTGTTTTCTTCTTATCCTAGTGGTTTTTGTATATAATTGGTGTTTCATAAATGAATTATTGATGGATTAATTCAGAAAATGTTTTGCAATCTTTACCATGTTATTTTTACATCCTTTATTGTAATTTACTCATTGTACATGATGATGGATGCCATAAAGACATTTTCATCTTATCATGTCAAGTATTTCACTCGTATTTATTCCATACCCTCTCTTTTTCTTTCCTACCCTATGCCAGTGCCCTAGGAATTTTGCCTCTAACTTTGTGACATGGATACAGACATGTTTTTGTCTGTATAAAATCTAAGATCCACCGATGAGGACAAAGTGTTTCTTCCTGCCTGACGTAGTTTGCATAATATCGTGGTGACCAGTTGTATTCATTTCCTGAAAGAAACATAATTTCATTCTATGCGGCTGAGTAAAAGCCTTTTGTATATAACAGGTTTTCCTTATCCACTTACCACCTATGCCAACTACATAATGTGGCATGCCGTGCATAGAGAGCACATTGTTTGAAGAAATGGTATTGTTTCCAGTGGAAAATATAGCAGAGGGACACTTGATACACACATTTTGTTTCAGCAATACAAAATTAAATGTCCAAATGCATTAGCTATCCGCAGGCACAGAAAAAAAAATAATTTGCCTTCTTTCTTTCTGAAGTCTCGTAAAAATAAGATATTGTTTTATAAAATACTTGACTCTCTAAAAAGAATTCTATGTCCCAGGAATCCCATAATTCAACACCTTATGGTAATTCTCAAAGCATTAATTTTTTTGATCATTTTTTAAAGGAGGCTTTGGATATATTTACATATGAATTATATATACTTTGCAATACACATGGTTATATGTATTCTAATATGATCATTATTTAAAGCAGTACTTCATAAACACTAAATGTAACAAAAATCTGATGCGTTGATGGTTTGAATGAGAACGGTTCCCAAAGGCTCATATGTTCGAATGTTTGCTCCCCAGTTGATGAAACTGTTGAGGAAGGATTAGGAGATGTGGCTTTGCCAAAGGAAGTGTGTCACTAAAGATGAGTTTTAAGGTTTCAAAAGGCCATCATGCCAGACCCAGCTTCATGATCTCTCTCACACATACACAGTCTCCCCCCCCCCCCCCCCGTGTGTCCCTATCTCTCTCTCCCTCTGTCTGAGACTTACACATCAGATATGAAGTCTCAGCTACCACTTCAGCACCATGCCTGCCCGTGGCCATGCTCTTACCATGATGGTCATGGACTAACACTCTGAAACTATAAGCAAGCCCCCAATTAAATGTTTTTTTTTAAATAAATTGCCTTGGTTATGGTGTCTCTTCACAGAAATAGAATAATAACTAAGACAAGTGGCTATGCCTTATGGTGCATACCTTTAATCCAGCACTCAGGAGGCTGAGACAGTAGCAGTATGAATTTAAGGCAGTCTGCGCTACATAGAGAGATTCTTCCTCAAAATAAAGCTAAACACAATACATTTAGGGTTTCATAGATTACATATAATTCTACACATAATTTAAAAGTACATAGTTATAATTAACAGTAATAATCAATGCATGATCATAAGAGCATACTATAATGAATATTCAGGCAAAACAACTTGCCTTATGTTTTTATTTTTTTAAATACCACTTTAAGTATAATGCTAAAATGATGTGAATATGGTATATAAGAATAACAAATTACTGAGAAAAACGATGACATTCAGTACCAAAGTTAAATAATGAAAAAAAAAAGTCAAGCTTCTATTTTTCATCTTACAAAAATTTAAAATACAGCCCAAACCTAGGTACACAATGGTATTATCTTAACGTCATAAAAATAATCTAGTGAACTAGTGACAATTGCCTCTCCCAATCTTACTAACAAGCGAGAAATTCATTCCTACCAGAAACAATGTTTTGGGAACAGATTCTTTCTTTCATTTGTATAATCTCACCCTTTGCCCTCTAAGATGAGAAACGTGAATATGCATACATTAGTATGTAGGTACATAGATGAATTTATATTTTAGTAAATGTATCTTAAAAACTACAATGAAAATGAATATGTGCAAATGGTAAATCATAGTCACCTAGAACAAGCCTGTCATAATAGGTACAAGAACCTGTAGATGCTGATGCTTGTGGGGATGGGAATAGACAGTGTGAAATATACTTTAGTAAATATATTTCAAATTTTGATTCATATTCCTATATTGTGTGTTCATATGTGTGTGCATAAACACACCTGCATGCCACAGTGTGTGTGTGTGTGTGTGTGTGTGTGTGTGTGTGTGTGTGTGTGTGTGTGTAGGTCACAGGACAGCCTGTAGGGGGTCAGTTCTCTATTTCTGCCATGAGGGTTTGAGGAATCATCAGACTTGGCAGCAGGTGCCTTTAACTCAGGCAGCTAACCACACTATGAAATACGTTTTTGAAATTCCTAAGTTATTGGTTGACTATAGCTTGGAATTATACCCTAGTGAAATAATACAAATATTTCTCAAGCCCACAAGTGAAAAGTATATACATTGTTCCCTGAAGGTTAAAACCTAATCTCACTGTAAATGTCAATTAGATAAGGAGGCTTCCTGGTTTGATTTCATTTTAAAACTTCTATAATAGAACTGCTTTTTTCCTTACAAAATGTGGGCTTCTCTCAAGCTATCACTATCTCCTCTTATAGATAGTGAGCTGACTGTAGTCTATGCAGAACAGTTCATTCAGCAAAACTGGTGACTGTGGCTCTTCTGTTGGGAAAAAAGCAGCCCGGGGTGAGCCCCTCAGTGTGCAGAAATAATGTCTGCCATGCTGATCCCAGCAACAGATTTGCTGCATCATTTTTATGATCTCAGCTCCACTGTAAGGAAGTAGGGACTCTTGCTTCATGCACACAGAAACCATCCAGGCTGGCAACTCCTCAATGCCTTAGCAGGGCTTTCCGGCCCCCGGAGACACCCAGTCACGTACAATGAACTGTAATGGATCTAGCTGCTAAACTAAGCCTGATAATCCCAACCCTTGAGGCTCCCAGTGCTGGTGAGGCGTGGAGTAGTAATTCTACTTGGATCCCAGTTCAGCATTTGCTGCTGTCAGAAAAACATCTTCTATTACCACCAATGTCTAAAGAGACTCATGTACCCTCACCTGCCGCCCTCACCTATAGACATGAAGCACATGCACGTGTGTTATTCCTGGTCCAAGTGGAGAGAGTCACTTACGTATAAACAAGTGGATGAATGCCGTGAGACTGAGCTGACCAATGGATGCTTACACGGGGTTAAAGGGATTTAAGCTGACAACATGAAACAAACGATATCTTGATTGCATTTGGTGGATATAGTCTGAGGACTATTATCTTCTCTCCTTAATTTCTCCCATCCAGTCACCCGCCTCTTATATATTCCACCATATCTATAAAGATCTCACAGACCTGGCTGTGACCCAGACCTGTATAGTTACAAGCCTGGCTCTCTATTACCATGGCAACATGATCTTTCAACTGATAGAACCACCTGGGCAGAAGTGAGGCTTCACAGTATCCATTCATACAAAAACTGTGACCTTACCCCTGAAGACCTATTCCTGAAACCCATGAGTACCACACACTTGGATCTGAGACCCCATCCTCATAACAAAGATGCATAAATACAAACGCTTCAAGAAACAGGCAACTGGGCGAAGTCATTGCACAGTTTTCTGGGTAGTTCTATGAGTCAATGACCAAGGCAGCATCAGTGCTGCTTCTTCTAAGGACTAATCGAAATAGCTAGTTTTCTTTCCTTATCAAATGCAAACACATTAGTAGTTTTACATTTCAGACAATGGTTGATACCTGGAAATATCCCATACTCTGAATGTGGGCCACGCACAGCTTTGTTTAGATTGTACATGCCAAATGAAAAGGCACTTCTCAGGGAAATAGGGGTTTCAAACTTTGTGTATGTCTTAGAGTTTTATTGCTGTGAAGAGATGCCATGACCATGGCTTCTTCTAAAGGAAACCGTTTAATTGGGGCTTCCTTATAGTTTAGAGTCCATTGTCAGCATGCCAGGAAGCATGGTGGCAAGCAGGCAGACATGGCACTGGGTATGTTAGTTGAGAGTTCTCTCCATGTGGATCTGTAGGAAGCAGAAAGAGAGAGTGAGACACTCAGATACAGGATCATATATCCACCAATACCCTGTTTTCTAGTAACCTTCAATGACTTACCTAAATAATGATCTTTCTGTGGTGACAAATTCCTTAGTATTTTATATAGAATAATTACGCTATGTGCACTGATTTGGGGGCAGCTTCTTACAGCACAATTATCTTCAGATTCAACTTTATTGTGGTATGGACCTTCTTGTGTTAAGTGAGTAGCACACAATTGCAAGTGCACATAATAGTTTAATTGTTTGCTTGTTGATCTATATTTGGAATACTTTTAGTTTTTGTCTGTTATGAAAAATCTGTTCTCCTGTGAGCTTTCAAATTCCTAGGAAAATTATCCAGAATAGCAGGTGATATTTAAGATATCTGCCTACGAGTTTTATGAAAATGTTTGACTTTTCGAAAGTCACCAGCAGATGGTAAAGATTCTAGTTACTGAGAGTCATTGCTCCAATTTAGAATGACCAGCCTATGAGTTTATCTATGAGTTTATCTACACATAGGTAGAGATATCTCATTGCTTTTTTACTTGTAATTCCCTAAATATTAACAATATCCCCTTTATAATTAGATATTTACTCTATATTGCTTCAAAGTTGCATGTATTTGTGTCTCTAAATCTTGTAATTGGGCTATTGTATTTTTCTTATTGCTATGTGTTGAGTTCTTTAAGTAATTTAGATACATGATTTGAAAACATTCAATCACATAATTCTTCTGCTCATATCTAAAATTCTTATTTAATTCTACTTTATAAAGGCTTTTTCTGCTGTGAACTCTTCCATAGATATCATGATTGTGGGTCTTATATCTTTGTTTAATATCAATTCAATTAACTTTTGTGTATGTGTAAAATATAAGTCAATGTCATTTTTTTCACTTTCTTTTTGTCCTTTATTTTTATTTTATCTTTTTTCTTTAGTGTTTTTATTAATATATAATTATACATATTAATGATCTATAATGTTGTATTATGAAATTTTCACATATGTTCTTATTTATTTTGATCATATTAAGCCCTATTACCCTTTCATTCCCGTTAGTCCTCTCTGTTTCTAGCTATTCTCCTTTCTACTTTTATGTGTTTGTGTGCGTGTGTCCAAGTCCAAATGAGTTTCATTAGCCCTTTACAATAACATGTGTGGGTAAGGTTGATTGGCCACAGGAAAAAGGGCAACTTAGTGGTGACTACATCAATAAGAAAATGTCTCTCTAACTCATGAACACTTAGCACTATGTTAGTCCTTAGAAAGAGTGAGTTTCTACAAGCTTTCCACCTTCCATTACAATGCAACAAGAGGCACAATTTTGTGTGGCTCTCATGCCAGTAATCACTGCTTCCATGAGTGTTGCAGGAGGTCCTCCCGCTCCTCCAGCTCCTCCAGCCTATAGCCGCTGAGATACCAGCCCATTGGGGCGTGGTCTCTCTCCCTTTAAAAAAGCGGCCACTTCCCTCTCCTCTCTCTCTTCATTTCCTGCTCCGCTGGCGACTGGACTCCCTTCCTGGTTGCGCAGAGGGCTGTTGTGTGGGACGGTGATCTGTAAGTTTTTTCCCCTTTAAATAAATACCACCCTATTAATCATAATTCCAAACTGATGTGGCATTGTTTGTGACTTACGCCTTCACATGAGTTCAATAGTGTAACCGTTAAAACATTCCCAGAGCCAACATTCCATAACACCTCTTTTTCTTCCCCTGGCTCTGACCTTCTTTCTGCCCTTTTCCTATGCCATTCCATGAGCTTAAATAAAGTGTTATAGATGTTCCATTTATGGCTGGGAATTCTGTACTCATTCACTTTCTCTACTTTGACCACTTAGGCATCTCTGCAGACACATCTGACCAGTACAGGAAGAAGCTTCCCTGGTCACAGCTGACAGCAGCTTTATTCCATTGCCTTAAACACAGTTATTTAGAAGACAATTTGCTGTTTTGCTAAGTGGACATGACGTGCACCTGTCAAATTGCCATTTCTTCTTTTTTTTTTTTCCCATATAGCCATTCAATAATGAACGGCTTCATTTCTTCACTAAATTACGTCTGTAGTTTGGCCGAAAAGGAACTATCCACATGTGTGTTTGACTATCAGCTCTGCAGTATGCTTTCTTGGTCAGTGTGTCTGCGTTCCTAGCATTGCTACCTTGCTTTGATGACCATGGCTTTCTGATTTTTACAATCAGGTATGGCTACTCTCTTATATTTGGTCTCTTGAAAAGCTGTTTGGTAAATTATAAATCTCTGCATGACGTTCAGCACCTAGACATTAATTTTCTGATTGACTTGTAGTCATTCTATTTTGGTTATAAAACCTATTTTGTGTGAATTGAATGGTTTTAATTTTTTGAGACTTATTTTATTGTCCAGGATATTGTCTGCCTTGATAAATACATTCTGTTTATTGGAAGATACATACATTATTCTGAATAAAATTCTTGGTGAAATGCAATTCAATAAAGTTGTATGCACGATTGTTCAAATCTACATCTATACTGATGTTTTTAAATGTACTCATTCTATAAACTACCCAGTGGGCTATTGAATCCCACATGAGAACTGTGGGTTGTACTTTAACATTTTGTAGAAATAGTAGCTTTGGGTTCATGCTCCTCATAGCTTAGCTATTCAATAGACATTCAGGGATATTACATTATCTTGATGAATTGATCCCTTTGTCATTTAATATAATCTTTGCCCATAGCAATCTTCTTCACTCTGATATCGTTATTCTTAGATCCTGTATTTTATACTCTGTGTATGTAGAATTTTATTACATTCCTTTTAGGTAGAAAATCACTGAATCTTGTTCTTTTTCTTTTGATGATCCTGACATCTATTGCCTTTTAAATTGTATATGTAGACCTCCATTGTTCAATATGATTGATCATATGAATGAATCAAATGCAATGTGTTTCTGTATCCCACTTAGCCCATCTAATCTTTGTTCCCTTCCCCTCCACTTTTAGATAAAATATATTTTTTTTACTTTATCCACTTATTTTGCTTACAATCTATATCTTATTTTAGTATTTGCATAGGACTTAACATATATCTGATATATCTCTGCCTACCTTCAGGTGATATATTTTACTTAAATGGTATAATATTCCTACAAAGAATATAATAATCACATAATTACATAATTCTATTTCCCCTCTCCTATTACCCTATTGTAACAGCATATTTTAATTTTCTATGAATGATAAATTAAATAATATGTCTTTATTTTTAAAAGATTAAACTAACCTTTAAATATATTTCTATAATTTTATATTCTTTACACTTTGAAAGCCTTTATGCATTTATGCAATGTATACTGTTCACATCCATCCACCACTACCTCTTTCCAGCCTCCTTTATTGCCACATCCCATTCCCCTCTCCACTTCATGTCTTCTGTTTTTTATTGTTATTAAAAATCTCGAGTCTGAGTATTGGTGCTTATATTCACATGGATGTGAGATTAGCTACTTAGGAATGAGAAACCTATCACCCATGTCCCCCAAGGAGAGTAACAGCTCTTGCCTCCATAGCCATCTATTGCCAACAACTCCTCCACTCCAGGTGGTGCCTGGGGGCACCCTCCTGCATTCATACTGAATTTCTACTAGCTTGATCTTGTGCTGGTCATGCACAGCTATGGTTGCTGTGGGTTGCTGTGTGCAACAGCCATGTCATGTCTAGAGGACAGTATTTCATAGTTCTCCTCTC
>NC_022032.1:5525489-5528688 GCF_000317375.1 Microtus ochrogaster
GTCATGCACACTATGGTTGCTGTGGGTTGATGTCATTTCTAGAGGACAGTATTTCATAGCTCTCCTCTCTGTCTGTTAGCTCTTGCATCCTTCCACTCACCACTCCATTCCACTCCCTGCCACTTTCACAACGTTCTCTAAGCCTATATGGAGGGAAATTGATATGGATGACTTTTCTATAACTGAGCACACTCACCATAAAAAGAGGCTCCTCTGACCAAAATCTGCAGCAGCACAAATCTATTGGAGTGAACAGAAAAATTTAGGATGCACTTTGGCAAAATGAACCCTAAACAAAATAACAACAGCACATCTTCCCTGGAGAATATAATCCCCTAGTCATTGGCTTTGGGTCATACTTACAGAACCAGGCACACAATTCCTCCTGTGGTGCAAAGGCCATATCCAATCAGAAAGAGCGTGGTTAGTTGCATCACTATAATCTACTATTGCACCACTGGAAATATCTTGCCTTGTGGATTAATATTGTACCATAAAGAGTCCAGTTTAGAATACAACCATTGGTGATTGCCCAGGTAGTCAGTTGTCTCTGTCAATTGTTGCACATTTTGGATATATCTAGTTTGTTAAGTAATATTTATTCCCTTCTCAGATCTTTGACGGAGTTGAAGATTATATAATTGTAGTTACTCTCTACATTATTTAGACTCCTTGACATAGAATGTTTAGCAAAACTTTTGTTCTCAATATTGTATGTTATATTTATTATTTGTTATTATTGTATATAGTTGTATTCGGTTTAGTTCTGTCTTATTTAGACAAAAGGGGGAGATGTAGGGATAAGTCCCGCCCCTTAGGGGGCGTGTTCGCCTCAGACTAATGTTTACCTATAAATCTGGCGAGCATGCTCGCAGTGCTTGCTTCTGCTTTCCTGGTCTCTGCGGGAACTGTGGTTCTGTAAGTCTATTTCTCCATTAAAGCTGTATATGTATATTTTTACAATCTGTCTGCATTCGTTTACGCTGTTACAACTCAAGACCCTTGGAATAAGTTTCTATTTAAACCCACATTTAACATAAACTTCCCAAGATATAGACATCCACGTGTATAAAATGTGTATAAATGGAATTACCTTGCAATGATGTTGAAATGTTCTTACTGGACACCAGAGGTTAACAAACAAAAAGTCCAATGCCTGTGGCCATTCTCAGAGTTATTACTCGGTAGACACTGACTACCTTTTTTTCCCTTCTGGATTCTTTTAAGATTTGTTCTTGGCCCCACCTTTGTGATATTTTATTATGATCAGCCTGGGTATTTAATTCATGTTTTTTATACTTGATGCTCATTAAACTTAGATTGACATATTGTATAGTTTTAATAAAAAGCTTGAAAATTTCAGCCATTATTCTCTTTTTCTTGCCTACCCACTAACCTTTCTCTTTTTGAAAGGCTTTAATCATATTTATACAAGGCTGCCTAAAATGTTTTCAGAGTGAAAAGATACTCTATGCTTTTTTTTACTACTCCCCTTTTCCTCAGTGCTTCAGGTGTATCTTATGTTTTTAATTGAAATGAAATTATATCACTTCCCCCTATCTTCCTCCGTACAGTATCTCCAATCTACTCTTTCTCAAGCCCATCACAACCCTCAATTCTCAAGGTGATCACCTCTTTTTTCTTTGACTATTATTGTTTCACACACACGCACACACACACACATATAAGTATATATCTATGTACATGTATATATATATATACAACCTGCTGAGTCTGCTTTTTGTTGTGTTTATATCATTTAAGGGATAAATACCCTGCACTGAACAATCAATAAATGGGCTCATCCTTGGGAGAGGCTAATTGTCTTGTCCTTTTCCCAAGCCTCTCTCACAGCACATAAGACCATCACAGGAAACCTCACCTGGACACAATGCAGAGATTAACAGCACTTCAGTTTTGAGAGTTTTCTCATTGTATCTTTAGGGATTTTAATAACTTCTTCTTTGATATCAGCTAACTACTAATCCCGTCCTGTATTCTTTTCCTTCAACACTTTAAAATTTTTTAGTCTATAAATTCAATATGTACACTGGTTTTTGTCTTCTATGACACTACTTATCCTTGAACTTGTGTGATATAACTATTATGACTGTCTTAATGTTGGTTGAATTAACTCTGAAACTTAGAACATGTGTTCTGGTTTGGTTTTGATTGACAGACTTCTCTTTTAATATGATGTCTTTGTTCTTACTTTTTGCATGCTTTGCAATATTTTATTGGAAAGAAACTATTACTTGCATATTTTACATGTTAGATATTTGTTGTTGTTGTTGTTGTTGTTGTTGTTACTAGAAATAAAGCCAAGCTTTTCTCTAAAGTACAAAGTCTGTTTTGAATAAGTATAATTATTTTTTGTATTAATTTAAGATTTTTAAAACTGAACCAAAGCAGTGCTCAATGTGTTCCACTGTTAAACTGTTTTGCATATTTTCTTTGCTGCCAGTGTGCACTGTGAGATTTCCTACTCTGGCTGCAATGGGCACTGTGCCTATCTATTACTGCAGAGCTAGTATTTTCTATCATTTCCCATGGATCATTCCAAACTGGACTTCTTTTCAGTACATGCTTTTCCATATGTAGTTTTCTCCCTTCTAGTACCCTGTTTTGTTCCCTAATTTCCTTTATTATATCAGACTTGAATGTCTGTCTCTTCAATTCTGGAATTTCCAAGTCTTTACCTCATTTTTCCTTTAATGCCCTAGCCCGTGAGTTTTTCCAATAGAAAGTTGTCTTTGCACGGGTTTTGGCCACATTTTCTATTAATTTAATCAAGAGGCCAAGTATAATTTTTATCATTACCTCTTGATCAAAAGCACAAATATTGACATTTCTTTACTTATTTAATTCTTCTTTATATCAAAAAAGGAAGAAACAAACTAGTTGTTGAACACGACCTCCTCTACTAGGAATAGTGAGGGATTTTGTGTATGGCTTGAACTCTCCCAGTCCTGCTTCTACTAAGTACCACAGTTGGCCCTAAGGTCAGATTTTCAGTCTGAAATCTAGTTTCATTGGAAAGAGACAATGAACAGATTGGTTGAGTTGACAGTTATGTGAAGATGTCTTTAGTATTTTTAGCTGTTTTCTTCTCTAATTGCTTAAGCAGAAAATATATTTGACATTGGTGTCGTTTCATGGAAGGGAGAGGGGAGACTGAAGAGCAGCTTCTTTTTTTTTT
>NC_022032.1:5530073-5531943 GCF_000317375.1 Microtus ochrogaster
CATGGTTTTAGCATAAGAATAAGAGAAGGTGTATTAAAGAAAGCAGGAAAGATAGAACTTCCCGTGTCACCCTTCCAACACCCAGCTATGCTCAGGATAAGAATTCTTCCTCTGGAAAGAGAAAGAATTTAACTGAGACCATAGGCTTTCCTGGAGTCTTATAAGAATTGACTATGATTTCAGTCATACTGAATAGTACATGCCTCTCTGTCTATGGCACAACCAAGGGCTGGGGCTTCATCTTCTAATGCTCAAACAGTGACAACACCCCACCAAATATTCTTGGCAAACCAGACTCCCATGGTTATCTAGTACTTTAATAGTAGGCATCTTTGAAAAATTGACATCTTACTTATGTCAAGACTGGAAACAAAAAAGTCATGGTAGTAAAAAACTGGATTCAGACTGCAGCTTTTCAATTGTAGGCATTACCAGCTAACAGTATGAATCAAGACTTAGGACCTTACCAAATGTACAGAATAAGGCACTGGAAACTGATTTAAAGCCAATGATAAGTGAGAACCCGTGAGTCAATAATTTTAAGTAGCTGTTTTAAGAAAATAACAGTAAAAAGAAAATAAAGAGGAACAATCAAATACTCTGTCAGAGAAAGTTAACAGGGAGAGTGAGGTAGTTCTTAAACAAATGAGAAACCCATGTGCTGAAAAGAATACTACACAAGATAAACCTGACCTCAAAGGCATCTGTAACAGAACATAAGCTACTACAGAAGAACCATTGGGCCCAAACCACTGCACACACACAGTTGGAAGAATACATGGGAATAAAGAGGAATGGATACAGCTATTGGAGAACACTGATTGGACCACAGGGGAAGGCACTAACAGATAAAATGATCACATGGTGGAGGTTTCAGAGGAAGTTAGGGATGCCAAAGGTGTAGAAATCTTACTCAGAGATGAAGCCAAAAATATTCTATCTTTAGAGGAAACAGCAATCCAGGTATACGAAGGGCAACAGCTACCATTTAGATTTAACCCAACCAAATTGACAGCAAAATGTAATTACCTGAAGGATTAACACAAATATATGGTTCTCCTGCAATCAGAAAACACACACACACACACACACACACACACACACACACACACACACACGGTTGTCTCAGTTTCCTGACAGTTAGAAAACACACACACACACACACATCCACACACGGTTGACTCAGTTCCCTGACAGCACAGTTCTCAACACAAACCAGGAAGAGTAAAGAGAGATATTTACAGTGCTGAAGGTACAGGGTGGAGTAGTCTGAAAAACAAACTATTTTACCCAACAAAATTATCCTCTGAAAATAAAGGGTAGGTGCAAACATTCTCAGATGAACAAATCTGTATTGATCACAACCAGGCCTGTCCTTGGTCAGTGAGTGCTAAGGTGAGTTCTCCACATTTAATGAAAGAGACAGAAAAAGTAACAAGGAAACATCAAGCATAGTATACTTTGGGAGGGTCATCATTCCATTCAATCTGTCATACACTGCAAAAGATTGCTTGTAACATGATCCGTCTGGATTAGACCAGTTTGAAAATTATTGTGTCCCCAAGAAAACAATGTTTAACCCACTCTGTGTTTAGGACCTATATTAAGGAACTGACTTACAAAAATAAGCTCTATCCATATAAAAAATACAGACTCATTGTAATTACTGCCTACAAAATACCTATGACAGCAGAAAAGCTGGGTTTTTTTATTTAAAATGTTTTCATTTTCCATACCAGTCACAGTTCTCCCTCCCCTTTTCACATTCCTCCTCATCCCCATTTTTTGCCCCCCCCACTCTTCAGAGGGGGTAAGGCCTCCCTTGAGAAGTCAACAAAATCTGGCACACCAAGTGACAGGACCAAGTCCC
>NC_022032.1:5534289-5561867 GCF_000317375.1 Microtus ochrogaster
AAACCACTTCACATTCCAAGACAAAGGATCAAATCAGCTCACATGGGCTTGTACAATTGATGTGGCGTAGTTAGCTTGCTTAGTCTTAATCTCTTTTATCTCTCCTTCCTATTCAGTCTACAAACATACATTTGTGAAACTGATTACATCTTTGGGGTCTTTTAATTAGTGTGTGTTAGTCATATATAATGAATATGATCATGATATCCTTATCCATGTATATAAAGTGTTTTGCATATTTATCCTGTTAGTTACCCTTTCTTGTCCCCTTCCCAATTTTGTCATTTTCTTTCTTCTTCTTCCCAACACTGACAACCCTTCTTGGCTATTACTTTTATAATCCTATATAATGCACAATTACTCATTTCATACAAATAGAAAAATCAGCATGAAAACTAAGGAAAAAATCATTCATAGGGTTATAAAAAACTCAAGCAGTTAGGTTGGTCGGTAGCTATAAAGTAGAGCTATTAACACAGAAAAATGTGAACTGACATAAATACCAGCAGAGAACAGGCAGAGGTTCTAAAGATTTAAGTATGTATTTTAAATATAAATATATGATGTATGTATTGAAATTATAATATCTCATTTCCCTATTCCCTTTTCTCCCTTCAAGCTCTCCCATGTACCCCTTCTTGCTCTTCTTCAAATTCATGGCATCTTTTTCCTTGTTACCTATACATATGTACATATGTCTCTAAATACATAAATACAACTTTCTCAGTCTGTATGATGTTACTTGTATCTACATGTTCTCGGGGCTGGCCATTCAGTATTGGATAACCAGTTGGTTTGCTCTTCTCTGGAGAAGACTATTTCTTCCCCTTTCAACATTCCTTTGGAACCTGTAGTCCTTTGTGTTGGGTTGAGACCTGAGCTTTCTATTGTCCACATTAGTGTATCTATTGAAGTAGTCCTTCTTCACATCATACTGAAGCAGTTGTATGGGTGAGATTTTGTGGATGCAGCTTCTAACATTATTAAGAGCATAATATCACAGGAAACTTCCTGTTCTTCCGGCTCTTAAGATCTTTCCACTTCCTCTTCCACCATGATCCTTGAGCCTTAGCTGCAAGAATTGTGGTATAAATATATCTGTTTGGATTGGGCTCCACAGTTCTGTATTTTCATTGGCTATGGTTTTCTGTAATGGTCTCCGTCTGCTACAAAAAAAAAAAAAATTCTAGTTCATGGGTGGGGATTACACTTATCTGGGGATATAAACATAAATATTTAGAATGTAGTTAGGAATTCTGCTGGTTTAGTAAAGTAGTGGTTGGCTCTCTTCCAAGACCCATGACTTCCCCAACCCTGTGGAGTTTTCTAGATTTCCAGTACTAGTCATGATTTCCCTCTTATTGAGCTGGTCTTAAGTTCAATAGAGAGCTGTTAGTGACACAAGGTTTGCATGCCACTACCACAGCCCTTGGCTTATCATGTCATATTGATTGTGAAGCTCTTTGGAGTTCATAGGAATCAGGACTAGATGGACTGTTAGTTGCTTCACTCTGGAAGTTTCCTGGTGCCTACTGGTACCACAAAAAGTAGCCCTCAATGAGAAAGCTTTTAGGTTTCTTTTAGCACAGGAAATTCTGAGCCCTGCATTTAAAACATGTCATCTTCGGCAATATGGTCTTACCTTCAATCTCTGTAATGCAACAGCAATCACCTGTAATGTTTCGAGAGTTTTTTTTTTTTTTAAACAACCCTGGCCAACAACTGAAAAGAGGGTGTCTGATGACTAGTGTTGGGCTTCTTTATATGATGTTTGGTTCTTGGGGGGAGCATTGTCAGTCCACATGGGAAAACTCCATTTAAACTACATAACTTTAAGTAACACCTACTCCCTGGTAAATGAATGAGTCAAATGTTTGTTTCTTGGTATAATCATGATCAAAGTTCCCAGATTTCTTTCATCTGTACAAGTATCCATTTCACTCTGAATTATTCTGACAGCCTTAAAGGTGTCCTGGAGGAATAGTTAGAAAGCCTTTTTTTTTCTGGAAATGGAAGAAAAGCTGAAAGATAGTCTACACAAAATTTTTAAACCTTCAGACTTTTACTTTGCATTTAAGGTCTATGAACTTGATTCTTTTTCCAGTGATTTCCTTGTCAAAAATGTCCAAATTTCCACTGTGAGTAAAACAATTTCAAAGTCAGAAATTGGCTTTTGAAGCATGACTAGATAAAACAGGATAGTTGACTACTTGTGCTCAAATGTCCACTTTTGGGAAGGGGGAAACAATATTTCCTACAAAATGCTAAGATGATCTAAAAACAGCCTAGTGGGGATCACCAATCTTTTCTGTGTTGTCTTTGTCAGAATAAATTTTAGAACAGAAACGATTATGACTTTCTTTTGCTCTCTTAGGATTTTGTATGTGGGTGTTTCAGTGCACACAATTGCAAATGAATTGTACCTTGGCAGAGGTAGAAAGCTTTCATTTGGCAAGTGATTAGATATAAAGACTTTGTGATCCAGCGGGTTAGTCTAAGAATAAATGGTCATAAGTAAGGGATTGGCAACGAAGCTTCAAAAAGCTGAGTCAAAATGATTTCATTCTCCAATACCATGTGATATTTATCTTGTGTTGCCTCTGGTTCACTGTGACTTATACCACTGACATCACTAGTATTCATAACACCTCGACTCTGCCACCTCTTTGACACCCGTACTCTTCCTTCCTTCTCACCTATCTAAATCTGATGGTCTCTCATGGTGATTTATCCCTCTACAGATGAGATATTTTTCTTTAGTGTAACCCAGAGCCACCTTTCAGGACAGAAGCACTCATCTACTCTTCCCTTGGAAGTGAACCTCCACTAAAGGAAACTGATCTGCTTACAGTAATACCCCTGTTCAAGAGTCAGTTACACCCAAAGACTTGTGATATGATCATTGATAACTCCAAACATTTATCCACTGATAAGGACATCTCTGTAGACTAATGCTAGCTTTGTGCTTCTAGTGAGACATGAGAAGACTGTGCTATAAATCGCATGGCATGTTTCCTTCCTTCCAGCCTCATGCTTCTATCTTCAATAGCTTCTCACAAGTTTATTTGCCAAGATATTTGTTTTATAAAATGCTTACACATGCACACACACACACACACACTTATTAGAGTCTAGAGCAGAGAATGGGCACTAAGAGAGTGACCAATGGAGTTGTGCTCAAAGAAAACTCTGAAGTCAGATTTTGACTTCAGAGTAGATCATATATCTCTAAGCTGGCAATGAGAACAACTCCATTGGTGGTACTCAGACTTATAACTCTGGCAGCTAGCAATGGCATAGTTTTAAAACTCCTGCTGCTTGCAAACTGAGATGGGTTATCCATGAAAGAAAGTACACAAACAGTCATAGAGAGATGCAGGAAAATACAGATTATTAAAAATATAAGAGTTGGTGCTACATATGTTTAAAGCATCCTAGAAAGATAATAGAAGGTCTAGCCGGATTAATTCTAAGTTTAAGGCAAACGATGAAAACTTCCTCAGCCACTTGCAAAGAGTCTTTAATCTACAGCAGCTGGAGATCAAAGAGAGCTGGTTATCAGGCCCAGGACTTCAGTGTCAGAATTCTGAAAACTTGGAGAGCCTGCTACACTGCGATTAGGACATTGAATGATAAGTAATGTGATTTTGAGACTTGAGAACACATAGGACTTTTAAATTTTGGAACGTAAAGATTTTCCGTGAACATTCTGGTTTACTAGGGTGGCCTTATCATCTCTGTCAAAAGTGGTTATTCCTGGTTCACTTGAAAAGAAACACCTTCCAGGCTGACCAATATTGTTGGCAGAATCTATTTCCTTGTAAACATGGGGCTCAATGATTTATTTCTCTAAATCAGCTACACGCTGCTCTTCACTGCGAGAGGACATCCATGTGTCCAAATTTGGTGTTCAGTATGGAAGCTTGGCCTGTCAAGACCAGCAATAATTTCCTAAGTGTATTCTCTGCAGGATCAGGTGTAGTGCCACAGACCTGTAACACCAGCACTTGAAAGACAGAGAACGGAATAGCCCAAGTCAGTGGCTGTCAGTCTCTCCCCGCAGAGTCTGTCTTTGAAACGTAACCTCATGCTGTCTGTTCCCTTCTCCATAGATTTCCTCAGAAAGCAATGCCTACTGTTTTAAAATTCATGATCGCAAACCTTAGTGCTGCCCAGAAATCTCGTGATACTGACTTTGAGCACTTGTTCATTTCACACTTGTATGTGACACCCTACCTTCCCTCCTTGTTTTTCAACACCCTCCTCTTCATTCGCACTTTCGGCTGAGGACATTGCCTTTTACTTTAGAGAGAAAATACGAGCACTGAGAATAGAACTTACACGTACTCCCACCATCTCACCTAGGCACCAGCCCATTTTTGTGCCTGTTAGAATTCATTGCGTTTGCACCCCTGGAAAGGGCTATTTCCTACACAAGTGAAATCTCATATAGGGACTGACTCCTCCAGGACCTTTCTACAGACATTCTGCTTCACTCCCCTGCATAAAACTCTTCGCCTCTCTGCTAGGTTTTCGCCATTCTCATGCATATATGATGCATTGTGCTTTCTTGTCCTTCTTGACATCACGTTATTACCCAGTCGCTGCTTTGCTTAAGGCACCCTTTCAAATTGATAAATTCTAAAGCATGATGTAAGCAATAACCTTATTGTATTGACCTATAAGAGAACATAGAGGGAAGACGTGAGTAAGGAATAAAGGAGACTCTTCTTTGGACCTTTTGTATTCTATATTTGTTCCTCATTTCCCCTTTATTTTCTTTCTTACACTCACTGAGGTAAGAATACTGCCTTATCTGTGCTGTAGAAAATATTACTGGGGGAGGGGTTCATTGCCTGCAATCCTTTTACTAAATCCAACAGAAATTTAAAGTCTTAACTGGCCCAAGCTTTGGGTAAAGGCCAGTGGCTCACAAGTAAAGAGTCACCACCATACAGGGGCTGTATATCAGATATGTACATGGCAATGCATAACAGTAGCAAAGCTACAGTTTTGCTACAATAAAATAATTTTATGGCTGGGGGGTCACCGTGACATAGGAACTGTACTAAAGGGTGGCAGTATTAGAAAGGTTGAAAACCACTGATACAGACAGCCATCTCTCTCTTGAGCATTTGATTTAACTTTCTTTCAAGGTTTTGTATTGTAGTAGTCAAAGATAATGTTCTATTATACAGGAATAGAACTGACATAATGAATCTACAAATGGGTGAATTTATAAGTTTAGTTTGCATAAGAGGGTATGAATAGCCCAACAATGGCTGTCTCATTCTGGAGAGAGAAAGAATCCAGTAGCAACTCAATCTACAGGGCTGGAAGTCCCAGAATGTCCAATCTGAAGGCCTAGGAACTCCGGTGAGCAGTTTTTCGTTCAGTCCACATCGAAAGTCTGACAAAGTTTGTTCTAATATGAATGAAGGAAGGCAGTAGCAATGGGAGAGATGAATTTGCCAGAAAGAAAGAAAAATGCAGACAAGAAGGCAAACTTCCTCACTACTAATCTGGGATACCGCATCTCAGGTGAGTGTCTTCCTGTTTCTTATAACCTCATCAAGAGAATCCATCAGGGTAGTGTCCGGCAGTTTGCATTTTAGTTGGTTTCAGATACAATTAAGTTGAAGATCAGGATTTAGCCATGACACATATGACCATGGATGTCGTGTTCTAGTGAATTCTGCCTCCATCTCATCTATCCATCCCCTACCATATTTGTTGTAACTGGACCCCAGGGTTCTATCCTTTTGCCTCTTTATTTTTCTTCTCTGTTGAGACTTCTTTTCATCAAAAGTCCATGCTTCCATGTGGCTCCCCAAACTACACAAATGTTAATAGCTGTTGCACATATATTTTATCCACAGTTTTCCTCTTAACCACAGAGATGAATATAAAACTGTATTTGCAACATCTTTAGGTTTTGTTACTACAATATTACTTTTAAATAAGAGTCTTACTTGTTCTTTAGAAATTTTTATGCATATACGATTTGTTTTGATCATATCCACGCCTGTTTCCCTTCCGCAGCTCCTCACAGACTTTCCAACAACATATCCACCCCAAAACCTCATGCCATCATCTTTTATCCTACCTTATCTAATGAGCAATGTCTGTGTGTGCATGAGGGTAGGGTTATCCACTGTATCATGGATCATCCACTAGCGGCCACAGCACCCTCCTCCCAAAATAATGACTCTTTCCCCCTCCAGCTGCCATCAACTATGAATAGTTGCTCAGTTAGCAATGGGGCTTCATGAGCCCTTTAGCCACTCATATAGGAATATTGGCTGGCTTGATCGTGTGCAGGTCACCACAGCTGATGTGAGTTCCATAAACGAGTGAGTGGATGAACTAGTAACTTAACAAAAGTAAATTTCTTCCGTCTCTTGAGTCACAAATCAGAAAAGGCAAATGGGAAACGAACAGAGAAGAATTCAGTAGATCAATAAGAAGCGTGAAATAAACAGGGTACAAGGACAATGGGAGCGGTTCCTATACCTGAAGGACCAAGGTGGGAACTGAACGCCAGTATGTGGAGTGTCTGGTAGATGAAACAACTCAACAGAAGTTGTTCAGTAAAAGAAATCTGCCACTCAAAAGCAGCCTGTAGGGGAAGAAATATCCATCTCTTACTAATGACACTTCTGCTGGCCAAGACTAACTGCAAGTTAAAGACAGGAATGTCTTCCAGACAGCCCCTTGTGACCATACAGCAAGGTAGGGGATATTGGGTACATTTGCTTTGCTGTTTGTCTCTCACAGCTTATTATGGACCAAGAAGATCAAAAGATGTGTTCTAACATCAGCTTACATTTGCTGTAAAAGACAAATTCCATTTATGCTAGAAACTGTGTGTCTGTAACTTCCATTTCCCATTGTCTTTTTAGCACTTATTTCTTGCCTTTTAAAATAGAAATATTCACTCTTTGGAAGCTTCAGATTTTTTTTTTTTTTTTACTTTGAGTCACTACAGTTCAGATTGTTTTCCTCAAATCAAATGCTAACCTTTAAGAGAATGTCTAAAGGCTACATTCTTTGGCCTGTTCTACTTAGGTGACTAGAAGAAATAGCATTGAAATTTGCTAAAGGCGTCTTTGGAAATTTTTTTTGAAATGAGTCTTTTTTTTTTTTTAAACAAATGGAAGCAAAGTAAAATCAAAGGAGCTGAAGCAACATCCCTGCTGTGGAAAGATAAAGCTGAGCTCTGGTTAAAAATAGCATCCATAACTGCTGATGAGAAGGAAGCACATCTGGTACAGAGAATGGATTTATCAGGTGATGCTGCGGGGAAGGGGCCCGAAGCATTTATGACACCGTGACAGTGCCAGCAGGATAATGCCCCTAAGAAGGTAAAATGAGAAACTGGCAGAGCATATTGCTTACACTGTTCAGAGTGAAATGTGAATGGACAGACTGGCTGTACGTCCTCTAAGACTGGTACTTCTGTACTTGTCAAAGGGGCTTTCTCTCCCTTCCTTGAGACTTTCCTTTTAAAGGGATGGAAGAGGGAGAGAAAAGAAGAAAGTGAGATATGAGATAGGAAATGCCTTGGTGAAGCCCTTTGTTCTGTCTTCTAGCCAAAAAACCAATTGAAAAGGGACTTTAATGAAAATACAAATCTAAAAGGGAAAGGTAATTAGCGGACCAACACAAGACTAAAGAAGAGGACCCAATCTTTGGAAGGATCCAATTCTGAAAGCATAAGTTCTACAGATCCAGGTGGGATAACATGTTAGGATTGGGCAATATGCCTAAAATATTCTGTAGCTTGCACGTATTGAATGAACATGGCTCTGCTTCTGTGCCTTGGCATGTGTTCACAATAGGAAATTACTACTTTTGTCAGATCTGCCATGACACTTTCTGTGAGTAAAGTAACATCCAGAAGTCCCAGGGTTGGGACACGGTTTTCCATTGCAGCCATAGTGTGAGTACAAGGATAAAGAAGAATTTAAAAATCATGAACAGTTTTGAATAAGATCAAAGTCACAGGGGACAGATGGTTTAACTTCAGTACTTTTCTTTCCTTTTTATTGATTTTTATTGAGCTCTACACTTTTCTATACTCCCCTCCCTACCTCCCCCTTCCCCTTCGACCCTTTCCCAAGGTCACCATGCTCCCAGTTTACTTGGGAGATCTTTTCAAAATAACATGCAATAAAGGTAGTGAGAGCAACACTTTCCTTAAAGACTGATAAACCTGTGGAAGAAAGCAGAGCCCAGCAATAAACCTGCATATCCAGGGCTATTTGATTTAAAAAAAAAAAAAAAGTCAAAGCAACCTAATAGAAAAGGAAAAGATTTTTCAGCAAATGATGTTGTAGAAATTTCATCTAGAGAAAGTAAAATCCTTGTTTCACATTTTATACTATAATCTGTTGAGCCAAATCCTGGACCTAGATACAATACTCACACCTATAAGTTGGGATCAGATAAGTGGTTAAATTATTAAGAACATCTGAAAGGCAATCATGAGGACCAGAGTTTAAAGCACCCCTGTTTGTGGAGGCCGTTCTTTCATTCCCTGCTGCCCAGACTCAAAATTACCACACAGAAACTGTATTAATTAAATCACTGCTTGGCTTATTACCTCTAGCTTCTTATTGCTACATCTTACATCTTAAATCAATCCATTTCCATTATTTTGTATTTTACCGTGAGGCTCATGGCCTACTGGTAAGGTTCAGATTGATTGCTCATGTCTTTCTCCTGTGGCAGCGACATGGTGTCTCACTGACTCTGCTTTCTTTCTCCGAGCATTCAGTTTAGTTTTTCCACTTAGTTCTATTCTGTCCTATCACAGGCCAAAGCAATCATTAGCCATTAACCAATAAAAGCAACACATATACAGGAGGACTTCCTACACTACACCCTTATAACTACTCAAGTGTCCTGCACAAGCCTGTAACCCACAAACCAAGAGGGTGGAGTAAAAAGGATTCCTGGGGTTTGCTGTTAAGAAAATGTGAATCCCAAATTTAAAGAGAGACTCACCTCAAAGTAATAGGTAGAGAATAATAGATAACTACACACAGCTGACAGAAGCTGGAGAGATAATTCAGCAGTTAAGAAAACTGCCTGCGCTTCCAGAGGTCCTGAGTTCAATTCCCAGTAACCACATAGTGGCTTGCAACCAGCTATAATGAGATCTGGTGCCTTCTTGAGGAAGAGACTTGGTCAGTCATCCTCATCAACTTATACCATGAAATCCAATATGGACAAGTTCAACAGAACTGCCATACACGATCTGCCCATGCACGCTTCATCATTATTAAAACATGAATTTCATTCAAATTTCACACAAAACCTGACACCTTCTTCTGGTTTGTGGGTATACATGCAATCATACACACATGCACACACACAAACACACACACACAATTATACACATATATAAATAAGTAAATAAATGAAATTTAAAACTATAAAGCTTCCAGAATATGATGAAGGGAAATATCATGATGTGTTTAGCTAGGCAAAATGTTCTTAGATCAGGAAAAGCAATATATATAGAATAAAAAAAAACAATAAATAGACTTTCATCAAAAATGTGAAGTTTTTCATAGAAAGGTATCATTTAGAAAAGGAATAATCAGACCACAGACCAGGAGAAGGTATTAGCAAAATAAACATTTAACACCCAGGACATATCCTGTACTACAACATAAAAGAAAGGCTAACATCCTACTTAAAAAGACACAACTATAACATTTACAGGGGAAGACACACAAAAGGCTAAGAAGCCCAGGGGGAAGTCTCAGCTCCATTAGTCATCAGGGAGATGAAAATGGAAGCCTCAATGGCATAGCACCACACACCCACCAAGCCAGCTAAAATTAAATTGACTGAAAACACCAAATGTTGGTAAGAATGTAGAAAACTTGGGATTCACATATATATTGGTGAGGCTCCAAAATGTTACAATTACTCTGGGGAAAGCCTGGCAATGGCTTATAGGACTAAACATCCACCAGAAGGATGACAGTAATCTCACTCCTGGACATTTGCCAAAGAAAAATGAAAATGAAAGGCGCACCCACAAAAGAACATGCACACATTTTTGCAGTGCCGGAGCTAAAACAATGCAAGGTCATGTGCTTTAACCATTGATGCTTATCATCAGCCTGAAAGAGAACATAGGGTAGAGTTGTGTTTCTAATGACTTTATAGAGAAAATCATATATATATATACATATATATATATATATATATATATATATATATATATCTTCTGGGAGATGGAGAAACTCAAACGGATGCAGTAGGGCATGATAATTGTGCACACAGATACCAAGCACCCACACTACAGTGTTTTCCGTGTGCACATGACTAACACTCAAGTAAGTGTTTGTTCATGGACACACCACTGTGTAAGACACACTGAGAGGAAGGTATTTTTCTAACTTATTGATCCCAAGCTTCTTACTCAATTAAAAAATTCAATTAAACGACTAATAGAAGATCTACTTAGTCTCAAAACTAAATAAAAAAATTTATAGATTACAAAATAAAAATTAATAAAGCTGCACTATAAAAACATGCATGAAGCATGTGCAAGAAAGTTTGTGTTTCAGCTCCACAAAAAGGTAAAATAAGTAAGTAAATAAGTAGAGGCAAAAAATGAACAAAGCAAAATAAGAAAGTAAAGAAAGACTTGCACAGAAAGAATATACTTTTGGCTTATGCTGATATTGGATCCTTCAAGTCCAAAATTCAGGGAATGTTATTAACCCTAAAACATCACAGTTCAGCAACTTTCTCATAGTCTGTCCTGGCAGTCATATGGCTAACCGGTGACTCTAGATCAGTGTTGCCCAATATCCAGATAGAGTACCACATCACTAGAGAGGATAAAAAGGAAATCAAAGTTCAACCTTCATTAATGATTGTTATTTTCATACCATTGAGGAAAAGATGGTCAATCAAGGTTGGCCACATTGTTCAGTGGGTAAAGACACTTGACTGTAAGGCTGGAAATCTGAATTTGATCTCTGGAAACACATAAAGCCAAAATAAGTGAAGCAACTCTACAAAGTTGCCCTTTTACCTCTGCAAATGTCCATGGTATGGGCATCCACACACAAACGTCATGGACACACATAATAATAATTAGGGTTTTGAAAATTAGAAGAAAATTGTAAATCAGATGGCCCAAAGGACTTGATATCTTACTACAAACACACTTATTCAGCCATGTTCACTGCTGCCCTAGTAACAATAACTAGTAATGTGCCAAACTAAGATGCCCTTATGCATATACATAATGAAATTTTATTCAGCTGTAAAGACAATAAAATTATACAATATATAGAAAAAGAATGGGGTTTGAAAGTATTATCCTGAGTGGAGTAACCCAGACCCAGAAAGACAAATGCTGAATGATCTCTGTCATATGTGAATCTGAAATTTGTTGGTTCAGTTTGTAGTCCTATAGAGGCCAGAAGTCAGGAGGGATGGAGGGGGAAAAATAAAGTATTAGAGAGGTGGGTTAATCCAAACACATATGCATATAAAGGCCACATGGAAACATACATTTTATAAACTAATTGAAAATATGAATTTAAAAAGGAAGCTTGACAAAGGTTCAGGAGGTCCCAAAGACCCCCAGAATGATAGAGGTTCTTACCGTTCTTCTTGGTTGCCTGCCAGGATTAGAGGGTGGGACTTTGCTGATCAAAATTCCATGCACCTTGGTTATATGATGTGGGAAAAATCAAGCTGGAACTGAGCTGAGAGCTTTCAGTTGTTTTTCTGCTAGAGGCACCATGTAAGCTTCAGAGAGAAAACCAAGTCATCAAACTCTTAACCAATTGTCAGCCCTACAAACTACAATACCGACCTGTGAGCCAAGATGTACCTGAGTATTATATGGAGAGCTGGCATCATTCGAATTAGATTTTAAGCCCACTCCACAAAAGGAACACACACCTGGTACTGAAAATCCAGTCAAAGCCCCTGGCTGGGGATAAAAGGCTCTAAGGTGGAACCTATTATTGCTGTTTTGCTAAATAGGCATGTTGCCAACTTGCCTTCTGAATTTGTATGCTTATATTCACTGATTGGTCTTTCTCTCAGTCTTGGTCAGGGAAGATTCTGTTTGTAGTAGACAACAGTTAATAAAGTGTGTGTGTGTGTGTGTGTGTGTGTGTGTGTGTGTGTGTGTGAGAGAGAGAGAGAGAGAGAGAGAGAGAGAGAGAGAGAGAGATTATTAAATAGATAGATAGGCATGCAGGCAGGCAGACAGACAGACAGACAGACAGACAGATAGATAGATAGATAGATAGATAGATAGCCATGGGATGGAAATACTTTTCAGAAGGTGAGAATACCTACTGCCAAGCTTGATGGTCTAAGTTCTCCAGAGTCTACATGGTGAAAGTTGCTCCCTGACTACACATAAGTTAACAAATATACACATACAAACATACAAAGAATTAAATGTTTTAAGTGATTTTTCTAATGTTATGCACGATTATGAAGTATGTGGCTGGCACTGCTCTATTTGTACAAAGCTGAGGACCTGGCCAGGCCACTCTGCCATATAGTGTGGAAGAGCAGATGTAATATAACTCTTGGAAAGGGCACAAAGGAATTTTCTGCTTGATGGTAATTTTCTTTTGACAGGGCTGGAAATTAGGGGAAAAAATAGACCAGATAGAACACTTAAATTATTGCATTTCAATGTATATAATTTTCTTCTAATTATAACAAATATTGAACAGTACACACTGAAGGAAAAGGTCATACTGAAAAGGCAGAATGTAACTTTCTGAAGATTATAAATATAACCTGTGGTGATATTTTGTTTGTGTTGTAACAAATAAAGCTTGTCTGAAGATCAGAGTATATGGCTAAGCCACTACTTAGACATAGAGGCTAGGCAGTGGTGACACACGTTTAATTCTAGTACTTGGGAGTCAGAGGTAGATAGATCTCTGTGAGTTTAAGGCCATCCTAGGCTACAAGCGATTGATCCAGTCTAAAGAGACAGGCAGTGATGGCTCATACGTTTAATCCCAGTATTTAGGAGTTACATGACTTTAATCACAGCATTAGAAAGATGGAGACAGAAGTGATATGGCTGAGCAGAGATAAGAATATAAGGCAGGAGGCAAAGGAATTTAGGGCATTGAGTCTGAGGACCTGTAGAGACAGGATACCTCATTCAGTCTGAGGACAGGATTGACACTTTGGTCTGAGCATTCAGAGAAGTAAGAATTTTAGTGGCTGGTTGCTTCTGCTCTGCTTCTCTGATCTTTCAGCTTTCATCCCTGATATCTGACTCCATATTTTTTATTATTAAAACCAATTAGAATTCATGCTACAAAAACAGGATGGACCAGGACAGATGAATGGATAAGAACAGATGCAATAAAATTAACATGGCGAAGTAGAAACATTGGTCCAAAATAGATTTTAAACTCAGTGTGATTTGTGTCCTTAAATAAGGCCTTTGCCCTTTGAAAGCTTTTGCAAAGTACTAGAATGACTTCATTTATTCTTCCGGATACACAGAATGACTGCTATATGCCAGGCAGGGTCCAGAAATGAAGGTAAAAGCAAGACAGATGAAGATACTGCAAATAGGGGTACATAGAGGAAAAATGGATGAGAAAGACCAACAAGTGGATGATGGCAATGTCTGTGTTGATGCTTGAGACAGAAAGGGCACTGGGTGCTTCTAAGCATGGGAGAGGTACAGTATGTCCTGTGGAGAGTAGTTCTGATTGAAGGTAAACAAATGAGAAAGACGTGGCCAGGCAAATGGCAGAGAGAAAAGAGAGTTATATGAACAGAGGGCCAGGAAATCTGCAGATCCAGTCACAAAAGGCAAGAAACATTCAAGGAACTGCAAGAAGGGAAAAGGTGGGAAGGGAGCTCTAAGGTGTAGTAAGCAAGTGCAGTTGTATCCTAGGATGGGAAAAGACACCCTGAAAAAACATATTCATCCAATTTGTTTAATTACACTTGATCCTGTGGTAGGTATTTATGTATGTGTAAGCATGCAGCAGCAGTTAAAGAGAAAGAGACCATGAATTTAAAAGAGAGCAGGGGAGAAGGGACAATAATGGGAGACATTGGAGGAAGGACAGAGAAGGGAGAAAATGGTGTAATTATATTATAATCTCAAAAATTAATAATGTTCCAATAAATAGAGGTTTTAAGTAGAAGAGAGCTTCATTAAATGTATGTTTTAGGAAGATCCCTAAGGACAGTTTTTATTACTAGATGCTTTGATCTACGGTTAAAACCCTGAGTTGACTGGTTAATTCTTACCTGTGCCATCCCATACAGCTGTGCTTAATTTAAAAAAAGAAAAAAACTCCTATGTTAATCAAATAGAGTTTTCTTTATTTCTCATTGTACATGGCCGCTGTTCCCAAACTACACTGAGTTTAAAGAAAGACCACTGGATTTAAAAATTCATGTTTTCTTCAAAATACAAGTTGGGAAAAATCATTTAGTTTCTCTGAAAAGCACTGTTATAACAGGCAAACAGCTTTAAAAATATAAATCTATTTATTATCAAAGGTGTTTCTGGGAGGGTTTCAATAACAATAATAAAAGACAAAACATCTAAAAAAAATTCCACTTGCAGAAACAAATTATATTGGCGCAGCACAATCGGATGTGCCATGTAGATAAATTTTACCAACAAACTCACTGACAAGCCGAACACGCACAGTAATCTCCAGACGCTGCTTCATGAGCTAAAAGGAACTGGTCTTCCTTTCTATGGATAATAGAGGAAAGCAAGCAACTATGGGAGAGTTGATTACCCTAAGCCAGGGGCCATTTCTGAATACTGAACTTAGCCAATCTACACACATTGTTCTTTCCTGGTTTAGGCTGGACTTTCCAATTTGCATTTCAAATTCAAAATGTCAGGCCTAATACTCCCTGTGCATCTCTGAGGGCATGACATGGCCTTTATAACTAAATGTTAAAACATAACTCGAGCCTGATAGTTGCAATTCCATTTTAGAATCCCTGGTGCTGTCAAAAGCACTATGTAATATGCTGTCAAGCCAAGTTGGCCAAACTGCATGGGCTCCAACCTCCTTTTCAGATATTATTCTTAGAATGAGGAATTTCACTTAGCTACTTCCTGCCTCACAGCCCTGGGACCAGCAAAGCTGAGGATTCATCTCTACTAATTTACATCACCAGAGAATTCTCCAGAGGCTGCAGAGAGACATGCAACACAGAAGTTGTTCAAATTTGCTTTTTATTGTAGTTCATCTGATTTTTAAGTAAAGCAGGCATCTTTTGGTGCAGTAGAGAATTGTCATTCAGCTAGATAGGAAGGGACATTTGTAAAGACTGATTTCCCATGATCTACAATAGTCTGCTTGGGTAGAAACACTGTGAAGGTGTGAAATTCAAAATAAAGTTATCTGAGGGACTCAGAAATAGTTAACAGGTGACTTTGTATAGATATGTCCGTGACCAAGCATGGTGACATATTTTTGTAATCTCAGTACTTAAGAGGCTAAGGCAGGAGTTCAAAGACTGAGTGCTATGGGAACTCCTTCAACCAATAGCCTTTGCAGTTATAAAGCTTGGGAGCTTTCTCTTCCTGCTGCTGGTTTCAGCTCCTGTTCCCTGTTTGTGCAAAGGACTGTAATTTGTGAGTCTATCCCTAAATAAACAACCCTTTATTAGACTCAATTCTGAGCTAATGTGGGATTACTTTGTAGCATTCATCTTCACTTGAGGTACCTAGTAAGTTTAAGGTCAGCATGAATGACAAGCAAGCCCATGGCCCCAAAACAGGCCACATGGAAATTTCAATAAAAATTATTGTTCAGTTCAATGGATTTTCTCATTGTGAATACTATCAAAAAGCTGCCAATAAGAGAATTAATAAGGGATGGCAAAAAATATTTTGCCAGTAAATTAATGAATGTTAAATACACATTAAACAGAAAACAAAAGAAGTTATAGTTTCTTACAACGGAAATAATAATATAAATTTCTTGGGGGAAGGGGTATGCTGGCTAGTCATATCAACCTGACAAAAATCTATATTCATCTGAGAAGAGCAAAAGTCAATAAACAAATGCCTCCATAAGATCAGGTTGTAAGCAAGTGTTAGGAAATTTTCTTAATTAGTGTTTGATGTGGGAAAGCCTCGTCTACTGTGGGCGATGCTATCCCTAGCCTGGTGCTCCTCTGTTGCAAAGAAAGCAGGCTGAGCAAGCCACTATGAGCAAGCCAGTAAGCAGTACTCCTCCATGGCCTCTCCATCAGTTCCTGTCCCCAGGTTCCTGCCCGTTTGAGGTCCTGCTCTGACTCCCTTTAATGATGAGCAGTGACATGGAAGTGTCAACCAAATAAACCCTTTGCTCACCAACTTGCTTAAGTTACAGTGTTTCATCCCATCGATTATAAACCCAACTAAGACAAGGAAGCAACTGAAAAAAAAAAAAAACCCTGCATTTGGTTGACTTGTCAGTACAGCTTAAATAAATGTGAAAATTTGGGGAAATGAAAATAATGAGGAAAATTTCCTTCTGATAATAGAGGTGTTCACAGCAAGCCAGTTGTCTGTTTGATAAGAAATAAAATGGGAAAAATTTATTTTGTTTTGTTATATTGTTATATTTTAATTGTGTTTGAGGAATAAGGAGAAATGGCTCAGTGGATAAAGAGATGTCATACAAGCTTGACGATGTGAGTTTAAATCTCCAAGATACAGATAAAAATCAGATCCAAAATCACACATCTGTAATGCCAGCATCCCCATGGTGAGAGAGAAGAACAAGAGAAGAAAACTATCTAGAAGCTCACTGGCAACTAATCTTGAATATGCAGTACAGAAACAGTAAGGGAGGAGATGGGATGGACCAGGAGAACCAACCCATTCTCTGTCCTCCATATATGCACCATGCATGGTACATTCACACAACACACACACACACACACACACACGCACGCACACGCACACACACACACACACACACACAAACTGGGGAGGGAGGGAAGGAGAGAGAGACAGAAAGCTTAAATTGTGTTTGAAAGCGTGTTAGGATTAAACCCTCCAGGGTTTGGAGGTTTAAGATTCCATAGGGGAAACAGTTAAATGAGCATCTTTTCCCCTTAAAGATATTTTTAGAGATCCAGAGGAGCAGAGAGCCCAAAGCAGAAGTCAGTAGTTAGGATGTTTACCAGAACTTTAGGCAGCTTTGTAGAAATGGAGTAACAAAAGCACTTACTCTTCAGGATCCACAAAGTCTGGGACAAATGTCAGCCCCTCAGGTGGTTTGTGAAGACCAAGGAGGCCACATGTCAGTATAAGAACAGCCAAAACTAAGGTTCACTGGCAAGTTAGTTTGGTCCATTCAATGGGTTTCAGGTTCTGTTGAAATGAGACATGATTGCTCCTGGCAGCATCTGTCTATCACA
Source organism: Microtus ochrogaster (assembly GCF_000317375.1). Taxonomy (NCBI): domain Eukaryota; kingdom Metazoa; phylum Chordata; class Mammalia; order Rodentia; family Cricetidae; genus Microtus; species Microtus ochrogaster. Next base: position 5,551,714 of record NC_022032.1, read on the forward strand.
CACACACACAAACCTATACTAAGTATCAATATACAAGACATACACATGACAAATCAAACAAGTAAGTATATTGCCAGACAAGATTTTAAAATATATTCAATTATATGATACTTGTAAGAGTGAATCCTTAAATTTGTTTATTAAAAATTAATAGTGTGTATAAATAGTATAAAAGAGAGACTTCAAAGAAATGAGCATACTTTAGGTAAGGAAATGAATGGTGGAAATGTCCGGTTCACCTAAAGGATGCATTATCTTATAAAGATAGCATAGACTGTGCTTTGGGCTACTGTCGGGTTATTCCAAGACCCAGTCACCAAGTTATGACTTTAGTAACATTGGTTTCTATAACTATCAGGTTATGTTTCAACTTCCTGATAAATTTACCAAGGGCAAAAGCTCTATTTGCTATTATGTAGCTGTGCTCTGCATAGGAACAAGGATGCACAGGAATTCAATCCCTGCTTTTGATTAAAATAGATGGGTAACTTGGATCTTCAGAAAAGCGTATGTTTTCTATACCAGATAACTAAGAGTATCTTAATTCTCAGCAATGATTACACTGCACAGGGGTTTTTAATATGGTAATACATTTTAAAAGATTAAGGAAGAACTATCAGGGTCATCCAAATTATAAAAGGGAAACAGTGAGTTGTAATAATTACAGTTACTCTCTGTTAGAAATTGCCTTATGCCTGACCCAGCTATCCACCTGACTCCCCGATAACTTTATTTGCTCCTGTTTTGATACATTTCAGCACCTGTAGATTCCTGACATCTCAGATAATACTGAACCCTATGTTCACTGTGTCCTTTTTCTGCACATATATCCTGTGATAAGGCTTAATTAATAATTCAGGCACAATAAGAGATTAATAATGCTACTGGTAAAATAGAAAAATATTTTACGGTGTAATAAAGTTTATAAAATCACTATCCCTGTACTGTGGAGCCACTGTTACTTAATAGTAGAGTTACTTGAACCAAATGACTGTTCTATTTGACAGTCAGATGATAACTGAGGGCTGCATTAGTAACAAGTGGGTAAAGATACAGGATAGACACAATGGACAGAGGGAAGAATCATGTTCCAGGTCAAAAGGAAGAAAATGCCTGAAGAACTCACTATGACATTAAATCTTAACAACTTTTTACGTGTTTTCATTTACTATTTTCAGAATGTGACTAATTTTAGGAGACTGGCGCCTCAAAATATGAATCCTCCGATTTATGTTCTATACAACATTAGGCTTGTCATAGGAACATGGGTAGTTGGAAGGGTCGGGATGTAAATCTTTGGGTTCTCTGACAACAAGATGTCATCAGTTTCTCACAAGATCTTCAAATAGTTTACTTTGGCTAAGCATAATTAATTCTGTGTCTACTGTTTCCCTGATTGTAACTTCTTAGTTCTTCTGTTACTTAGACCTGAGAGGTTCCAAGAAGATGATGGGCAAACAGAAACAATGTCTACAGTCATTTCTCTTCCTGCTCATGCCTTTGTCAACATGTTCCATAACCTATCACAATCATCGTCTCTGCTTTCAAATGAAGCAGCTCAAAAAAAAAAATCAAATGAAATGAAATCAAGATGTTCTTTAGGAAGTCTATGGAAATAGCATCCCTCTGTAGGACATTTAAAAATCCCTGGCATCTGCTCCATTTTCATTTGTGCACAGAAAACTACCTGCTTCCTAGTCATAAATACACTGCACCTTCCTGCAGACCTATAATTGAGTTACTTTAGTTTCCTTGGCAACCACTGCGATTAATTAGAATACTTGAGCATGGTAAGTTTATAGATGCAGAAAATATTTCATGTATAAATAGTGCAATCTGTTTATGCTTCAAAGGACTTTTCTCCCTCAGTGGAGAAGCAGGGTTACTTTTCCCTTTCGTGTGGATTAATCACACTCCCCATAAACTATAAATATTATTCAAAAATGAATGTTGACCCTTTCAGCAGAATGTTCCAATCCTGGCACTCTTTGGGTGTTTGTTGTCCTGAATCTGGGTTCCTGCTTGGTGAAGCACAGCTGGGTTCACACTATAATTCATAACAATGTTGATAACATCACAAGACAAAGTCCCTGTTCTCTTTGAGTAATCTGTGGCGCGAGACATATGCATAAGATCATTTGTGTGAAAACTGGTTTCTGTTTGTGATTAGCTTTGCATTAAACCAAAAATAAGATCATCAATTTGTTTCAGAAAATATCCTACAGGAAATTAATATCAGTTTCACATAGAAAATGAGACATGGGCCTATCATTTGTTGGATATTTACTCAATAGATGAGTCGTTAATCCTGGTATTTCACGTTTCCTAGTCCTGTTAATCTGTGTGGCTTGAAGCTATTGGGACTGTGAACCTCATTTTTTGAGATATAAAACTGAGACCTTGGAAATTTAAATAAACTGTTTAGATTTGTGTTGTTTGGAATTGGAAGCTGTATTGAGATCAAGAGTCAAGACATCTACACATCTGCCCAGGCTGCCTCCAATCCTCTGGCATTGTTCTGGAAACTAAATCAGAGGCTTCATGACTGCCCTTCGAGAAGGGCAAGACAGACCAGTCTCTTGCTTTGCACAGACTCTAGCCCCACCCTTCTGCTGATACAGATGAAACAGAATGATGCTTTTAAATCCTCTCCCTTTGCTGAAATATGGTTGGCCCTTTGCTGACTTTTTCAAAAGCTGTATCTAAATTTTATACTGTTTCTCAAGAAATAACTGCCAATGCACGCAGGTAAGTCTTGTGACCTCGGACTGGGTGGTAAAGGGACAGAAGTGGCTGGGGGCAAAGGCATCGCCCTGGTGCTAGAACTCTTTGGCAGTCTGGCTGCGAACCGAGGGAAGGGCCGGTTTTTAGTCTAGAACAGATGCAAGCACATCTTACCACTGAGATGTTCATAGCTGGCAAGACACTCTTGGAACCACTCTTAGGGATTACGTCATGATACTCTTTGGTTAGAAAATATTTTCTAAGGTTATGCTATTTCCTTCCAAGAACCATGTATAATAGTAATAACTGTAGAAATGTACCTTCTCCCTCCCTTAACTAAGTTATCATAGCCCTTGTAAGTTTCATAGCTACTGGGTCACTAACAGTTCGCATATTGGAACAAAGACAAAGATAACAAGAATGGATGATTCGCAGTCCTGACTGTACCAATTCCCAAGGTCACTGTTGTCCTGTCGTGTACTTGTTAGGACAGGATAGACTTATAGAGCTTATCGAGTTAAATATAATTTCCTACATCCTAATAATCATCTTCCTGAGAATTGACACTGAATGTATTTTTATGATTTTAGCTAAAGATTGGCAGATCTCCCCTTTATGCATCCTTGTCTCTGCTAAATATGCGTGTGTGTATTTGTGTCTGTATGTATGCTAATTCCAATGCACAAATATTATTTGTATTTCATGACATCAGAGCACTTTTTAGAATTTAAGACTGCATGCCTTGAAGGTTATCAACACTGACTTGTTAAGAACATAGAAAGGTCGAAAGGTTTACCTCATTCAAGATGACTGCTTACAAAATACATTCAGTTTAGAAGATATCTGGCATTTTGGTCTCTCTTCCTCCTCCTTTTGTTGTGTTCTTCCTTCCTTCCTGCCTGCCTTTCCTCCTTTCTTCCTTTTCTCCTTCCTTCCCTCTGTCTTTTACCTGTTTTTACTCTCTCCTTTCTTTCCTTCCCTTCAATTCTTTGTTTTTTCCTTCCCTTCATTCTCCTTCCCTCTTTCCCTTTCTCTCTTTTTCTTCTTTTCTTTCTTCTCTTCCATCCCTTGTTCGGGGAAGAGAACAGATCTTTTCATCCTTTTCCTTTTCAGGCGACTCAGACCCACCCTTCTCTGCATCTGTCCAGACAGGAGTGCTGTAAGAAACAGCTTGTCTTTCAGACTCCAGAACTGGAAATATGGCCTTGGGTTAATAGGTGATGGAGCTGATGCATTAGTGACATTTCCCTAGGTACCAGTATTATTAAGTTGATTCTTCTATATTCCTGGAGAGAAAATTAGAAATCTCAATCAAGATATTTCTGAACGTTCCTCTAAACTTAAAGGCTATAATCAGGGTCTCATAGTATTCAGCTCAGAGTTTTATATCTGATATAAGACAAGAATCAATCCATCTTGTAAGATTAAAATTTCAACATCATTCCAGGTTGTGGTGGCACATGCCTTTAGTCCCAGTATTTAGGAGACAGAGGCAGGTGGATCTCTGAGTTTGATACCAACCTGGTCTATAGAGAGAGGTCCTGGGCAGCCAGACATCCAAAGGGAAACCATGTATCAAAACAAAACAGAACAGACTAGAAAAACAGCAATAACCAAAACAAGCAAGCAATAAATAAAATTCCAACATCATTAATATAAAATCCAACATCATTAATACACTTATTTCTGGAAATTTTTAAAGTATATTTCAGTAATTAACCTGTTGAACTAATGTGGACAGTATATTTTCACATAACTCCATGAAGCCTAAGTATGTTATGAAAGAGTAAACTCATGCAGAAATAATTTATTTGCTGCTCAGGAGAGTAAGAGCTGGTAGCATGGTGCTAGAAAATAAAGCACTTATAAATGCCAAATCGTCTCCCACCAATGGTTCATGTGTCTTGTTTGATGGCAGAGGAACAGTGCCTGGGGAAAACGACTGTTGTCTGGCATTTCCAAGTCATAGCCTCTCATTAGAGCAAAAAATTTTACCTATATTGTCACAAAGACTCATGCCTAAATGCTTTAGACAAAGTTTAGAGGATCACAAATCTACCTTTATTACAGTGTTGAAGAAGCATTTGGTCATTACTGTTACTTGCCTTACCTTCACTTTGACTGAACTTCCTCAATCCTTTTACCCTGTTATTTTGTGATATCTGCCATTTTTTTTTTGACTTTCATGGGTATATTATTAAAGTTCATTTTGACTGACTGGTTTTCTTGTCCCTAAGGTATCACCTTAAAGACTGTGTCTCCTTTAGGTCGTAGGTCCCAAACCTACAGCTATTAAATATGTCAGAGTCGTTTAACAAATTTCCTTATATTATTCATTTACAAGCTGTAGCTCCAGAAAAAGGAACCAAGTTAGGCCTGGAGCTCAAGGAACTAATATTGTAAAAGTTTTAATCTACAGAATCTACTAATGCCCAGTGTATGCTCAGGCCAGATACAAATTATCCCTGATAATCTATTTAGTGAGGAGCCGGATTCTCTCAACAGCAGCAACCCTGCTCATTACATGGGGAGTTGAATTGTGGCTGCAGGCACAACTCAAGTTCTCGGGGCCCAATTCTATCCAAATTCATTATAGCATCCTCTTTTGCAAACATTATCAGGTTGTCTTGTTTCCTTTTGTCAGTGGTTTTCAAGGTGATGCCTCGCAGAGGTCCAAAGCTAAGCTTCATACGGTGTGCATCATTTCCCTCCTGTGCTTTGTTTTCCAATGGTCACACCTTGTGAAATTTCACCTCTGCCACTTTGCAGAGTGATCAAGACAACAGCACCTCAACACCTGAGGCAGGAACATAGGCTCTGACAGTTCATCCCAGCGCTGCAGTTTCTCAGAGAGCCAAGGCAGTGCTGGGTTCTCTGCATGAACAAGAAAGATGTCTATCTTTCTAGCTCTACCTTTCATGGCAGTAGGCAACTTTATGTTAAAAAAAAAACAATTCCACTAACGTATTCATACTTGTTCCAGCAAGAACACCTAATCTCTACATCATGGCTCTCCTATCCCAGTCCAGCAGACCAGAAAAAGAACTGGAGTGAGGTAAAAATTTCAGATCCTTCACCTTATCCAAAGCATTCCAGAAAGATATGATCTCCCTTAGATGTCAGTCTTGTATCTCTCTTTTAGGATTAGGGTCCTCAAACACTGCAGCTTTTACAAAGTTTCTGATCTATGGTTATAATAGAGAAATCTTCTCAGTTACACCAAAAATAAAAATTCAGAACTTCCCACTTGAAGAAGCAGAACATTCTCTGGAAGCTCTTAAGCAGCAAAATTTTCATCATGGATTCAAGAGAAACATTAGAATCCAGACCTGATCATGTAGTTGCCTAAAGAAATATTTAAGTGGAACTGGGTCTCAAAATGAACAGAACCTATTATGAAGAGGGTCTGTCCTTTGCAAAGAGAAGGGAAGAGTAGGTCAGGAACAGGAATTGGAGGAGCTCGGTCTCTACTCTGAGAAGTAGAGAAAATCAGCTGTGCCTTGGAAACAAATTAAGCAGTCCACACTGTAAAAGAACGGCAGGGGCCACTTACTGACTCGTGTGCACAGATGGAGAGTTCTCTTTTTAAAATTAGAAAAAAAATTAGACCCTAGAAAAGGCTTGATACTCACTTGTGTCATGACATCCTGGAAAAGCAGCAATGAGAATGTAACTATGATCCCTAGTAAGGAGAATGCCTGCTCACACCTGAATAGTTTGATGTTGATTCAATATTGTAGGATTTTCTGTCCTTGTTTCATTCTGGTGCTTTGACAAACAGCATGACTCCCTTTTGGGGAAGGGAAGGTTTGTTACAATTTACACATTACAGTCTGTCATTGAGGGAAGTCAGGTCAGGAACCCAAGGAAGAGCTTGAAACAGAAACCATGGAGGAACACTGCTTTGTGGCTTGAGTAAGCTCGTGTGTAGCTAGTTTTCTTGTGTGGTTTTCTTGTATGGTGCCACCCAATAGTGGGCTGGGTCCTCTTACATCCATTCACAATCAAGGCACCCCTCACTGAGTTAATCACAGGTCACTCTGACATAGGCAATTCCTTAGACAGTTCAAGACTGTGTCAAATTGATTCTCACAGGTTGGTCATATATTTTTGGACTACAGTGTCATTCACTGTTAAATTCTGATCGGTTCCTGTATAACTATATGTTTATTCCAAAAGCATTTGTTCTAACTTTTTGGAGTGACCATAAGCTCAGATTTTGCTACACTTTGTAGAAATTGCAAGGTATTGATAAGAAGTTCAATGTTGATGATGTGAAAGAGAATAATAAAGGTTAGTTTTTATTCTATGTTAGTCAGTTCATGGTGTTTGAGGAGTGGAAAGAACATGAGACGAAGTACATCAATATTGAGCTGTAGATGCTTCTGTGGAAAATTTCTTCCTAAGCTCACTTCTTGTACACATCACTTTCACCAGAGTCTGCTCTTCATTTGTCTAATGGACTCTGACCCTTCACACTTAATGAATAAGCACAAGGTAATTACAAAGCCTTTGAACTCTTAGCATCCATGTTGTAATAATCCTGAAAGTACTAAAGATAGCTTGGTGAATACTTCACCTAAGCCCACACATACTACTTTTTGCTCTGAAGTGGGAACTAAAACCTCAAGAGAATCATTACACAATACAATGTATGGAAGATGTTTGGCCAGACTGTGTCTATATGGCATGTAACCTCTCTTCCTTCATGCTAGTGCTTTAACCTTCCCAATCAACAACCCTCCCAGGAAGGCATTCTTTGGCAAAATGGAAGCCAAAAAGGAAGCAAGCCTTCCCTGCTCATTTCGACAGCGACAGACCATATCAAGGTATACTCTATACATGTACAAAATTGTAGAGGAACAGATAAAAGAAATTTTAGAGAAAAAAAGATAAACACATCTTTGAAGGTTAAAAAATAAATACTTTGTTGACAGAGAAAAAATGTGTTCTGTATTTTGTTTTGGTGTATCTCTTCCTAATAAAGACAGAATGGTCACTTCATATGCATTTGCTTTGGCCAAATACAGAAGTAAAAATTTGTGTGCTGTGCATCAGAGTTCTAAGGCATTATTATCATCCAGCATTTCATTGTTATTTGTTCATATTACTTGACTTAAATTTCCAAAGTATCCTTGGCTCCGATCCCCACCTTTTCTTGTTATTGGTGTTTTGTGTTCATTCATCATAGGTATTACCAAAAGCACAGAGTGTAGATGAACTAGTCAGGAAATCCTTCCTGAACTAAACAAAGCAAATCATTCAGCACTGTGGAAACAGATGCTCATTTGCCTATTGACAGCTCCTAAAAATAAGGTTTTAGTGCACCGTCCTAGAGAGTGTGAGCAGAGGGGCAAAAGGGTACCGGCTGACAGCCAATGAGGTCATTTCAATCCATCTGGGCAGGTGATGATGTGATGCCTGTGATGGCGGAAGACAGAAGTACTATCCATATGGTAAGCATAGCACATGGTAACCCATCAACACTGCAGAGAGAAGCAGAACCCGAAACTTCCTCCATCACAATGCTACACTCGCCACTCTGGGTCACATACACATGTATAGACACAGCCCCAAGACATATGGGTCTGTGTGCATGAACACACACACACACACACACACACACACACACACACACACAAACACATCAATAACAGCAACTTGACAGCAATATGCTACCTACAGCTAACGGAGTTCAAATTCTAAGATAACATATGAGGAACATGTATGCTGCCTAAAACCTGGCAACTCTCCTCTCAGCTTACAACCTCGGAAAGGATGCCTTTTAAAGATTTTAGAACTCACACAGAGACGTTTGTGTGGAACACGTGATGGAAGCAGGTTGTGCCCGATGTCGTCTGCTCATTAGGTAAAAGGGTATCAAGCCTCTAAGCATTTGTAAGGTGAGAGAAAACTGAAATGGAGCAACCACCAACGTTCTCTACCAAACCAGTGAATGAAACAGCAAGCCTCCAGTGATCGCTTACAAAAGAACATTTGTACATTAGACTTCTTTCACCGTGCTGACTGCCGTTGCCTGAGAGGTATCCTACAATTTGCTTTAGCCATTTAATTCCACCTCAGTATAAATTGAGCTGCATTCCTGACATTCATTAACACACACATATCCATTCATCTTTGTCCCTTTCTTGCTTCAGGAACCAACCTTGCATTGCAAAGAAAAGAGAAAAAAAAAAAGAGAAGCGTACACAGAGCCCATAAAGACCCGCTGATAGAGTGATAGATCTTCTTTAAACACTGGGGCATTACAGGGTTTTATGAAGCAGTAAAACTTTCTCCAGGCATGAGAAGTGCAGGCTGACAGAAACCATTTTATCTATAAAGCATTAAAGTGCCACATCAGACAAGCATAATAGAAGGGAAAAATAGTAATTTCAGGAACAGCAGCCAACTCCTGGAGCGGAAAGGCTCAGACCAAGAGATACCTAATGATCTCCAAGAACTCTGAGGAGAGGCCTGGCCTGTGTGTTCCTGAGCTTCCAATCGGGACATCTTGCTGCTACCTTGCCTTCCATTTCATTGCAGAAGCTGTAAGAAAGAAAATAAAGCAACTCCATGAAGACTTTTCTGAAGTAAAAGTTTCGACACTACAAGGAAAAAAAGAGGTCTTCTTTCTGAGTTCATCCTATCTCATTGCCATCACTGTAGCAACAACAAAGGTTCCCATGCACACTTCCTGAGTGTCTACTATGTACAAAGCAAGGCCCTGTGCTCGGAGGTCTGTGCCCTCAAGCCTGTGTGTTTTGAAACTTCAGCAGGAGGGAGGGAGGAAGGGAAAGGAATCTTTGGATTGGGTGACCCTAGGAAAGTGTTCTGAGAAGTAGCAGGACACAGCTCACACAAAGGCTCAGGCTCTGTCGTCATCTCCACGTCTCATTTCTAGAAGGAATTCCCACGGTTTGAGTTACTTTGCTTCTCTCTTTAGGTGATATGGCTTAGAAACTGCTCCAGTTAGAGTGATGCTTGCCCTAGTTTAACAGAAATGCATTTCAAATGCTTCTATGACATTGTGGGGCTCTCGCCTTTATTGGTACTGCTTCTGAGTTCATCCAACTTCCTGCATTGCTTAATTCAAACACCCATTCTCTTTCCAGCTTTAGTAAAAGATCTGAAAAAATGATTATTACCTCATCAGCAAGCCTTCTGTTCCTCAGATCACTTTATTGTCTTCATTTCATCTTTGAGCCCTGAGTGTCCTTGCCATTGCTTTGGATGTTCTCCAGTCTTCTGACTATGCAAAGTCATTTTATTTAGATAAAGCAAGAACATGTACCCTTTGACAAACTCAAGCAGACAACAGTCCATGGAAAGATAATATCATATTTGGGACTGCCAGTAAGAGAATGGTATACTGCATTAAGTCATATCCTGCCTCATTGACACATGAGAGTCATATGATTTTGTTTGTT